>NC_037669.1:65031411-65151995 GCF_003255815.1 Theropithecus gelada
TTTTGGTTACTGTAGCCTTGTAGTATAGTTTGAAGTCAGGTAGCGTGATGCCTCCAGCTTTGTTCTTTTGACTTAGGATTGTCTTGGAGATGCGGGCTCTTTTTTGGTTCCATATGAACTTTAAAGCAGTTTTTTCCAATTCTGTGAAGAAACTCATTGGTAGCTTGATGGGGATGGCATTGAATCTATAAATTACCTTGGGCAGTATGGCCATTTTCACGATATTGATTCTTCCTATCCATGAGCATGGTATGTTCTTCCATTTGTTTGTGTCCTCTTTTATTTCACTGAGCAGTGGTTTGTAGTTCTCCTTGAAGAGGTCCTTTACATCCCTTGTAAGTTGGATTCCTAGGTATTTGATTCTCTTTGAAGCAATTGTGAATGGAAGTTCATTCATGATTTGGCTCTCTGTTTGTCTGTTACTAGTGTATAAGAATGCTTGTGATTTTTGCACATTAATTTTGTATCCTGAGACTTTGCTGAAGTTGCTTATCAGCTTAAGGAGATTTTGGGCTGAGACAATGGGGTTTTCTAAATATACAATCATGTCATCTGCAAAGAGGGACAATTTGACTTCTTCTTTTCCTAACTGAATACCCTTGATTTCTTTCTCTTGCCTGATTGCCCTAGCCAGAACTTCCAACACTATGTTGAATAGGAGTGGTGAGAGAGGGCATCCCTGTCTTGTGCCAGTTTTCAAAGGGAATTTTTCCAGTTTTTGCCCATTCAGTATGATATTGGCTGTGGGTTTGTCATAAATAGCTCTTATTATTTTGAGGTACGTTCCATCAATACCGAATTTATTGAGCGTTTTTAGCATGAAGGGCTGTTGAATTTTGTCAAAAGCCTTTTCTGCATCTATTGAAATAATCATGTGGTTCTTGTCTTTGGTTCTGTTTATATGCTGGATTATGTTTATTGATTTGCGAATGTTGAACCAGCCTTGCATCCCAGGGATGAAGCCCACTTGATCATGGTGGATAAGCTTTTTGATGTGTTGCTGAATCCGGTTTGCCAGTATTTTATTGAGGATTTTTGCATCGATGTTCATCAGGGATATTGGTCTAAAATTCTCTTTTTTTGTTGTATCTCTGCCAGGCTTTGGTATCAGGATGATGTTGGCCTCATAAAATGAGTTAGGGAGGATTCCCTCTTTTTCTATTGATTGGAATAGTTTCAGAAGGAATGGTACCAACTCCTCCTTGTACCTCTGGTAGAATTCAGCTGTGAATCCATCTGGTCCTGGACTTTTTTTGGTTGGTAGGCTATTAATTGTTGCCTCAATTTCAGAGCCTGCTATTGGTCTATTCAGGGATTCAACTTCTTCCTGGTTTAGTCTTGGAAGAGTGTAAGTGTCCAGGAAATTATCCATTTCTTCTAGATTTTCCAGTTTATTTGCGTAGAGGTGTTTATAGTATTCTCTGATGGTAGTTTGTATTTCTGTGGGGTCGGTGGTGATATCCCCTTTATCATTTTTAATTGCGTCGATTTGATTCTTCTCTCTTTTCTTCTTTATTAGTCTTGCTAGTGGTCTGTCAATTTTGTTGATCTTTTCAAAAAACCAACTCCTGGATTCATTGATTTTTTGGAGGGTTTTTTGTGTCTCTATCTCCTTCAGTTCTGCTCTGATCTTAGTTATTTCTAGCCTTCTGCTAGCTTTCGAATGTGTTTGCTCTTGCTTCTCTAGTTCTTTTAATTGCGATGTTAGAGTGTCAATTTTAGATCTTTCCTGCTTTCTCTTGTGGGCATTTAGTGCTATAAATTTCCCTCTACACACTGCTTTAAATGTGTCCCAGAGATTCTGGTATGTTGTATCTTTGTTCTCATTGGTTTCAAAGAACATCTTTATTTCTGCCTTCATTTCGTTATGTACCCAGTAGTCATTCAGGAGCAGGTTGTTCAGTTTCCATGTAGTTGAGCGGTTTTGATTGAGTTTCTTAGTCCTGAGTTCTAGTTTGATTGCACTGTGGTCTGAGAGACAGTTTGTTATAATTTCTGTTCTTGTACATTTGCTGAGGAGTGCTTTACTTCCAATTACGTGGTCAATTTTGGAATAAGTACGATGTGGTGCTGAGAAGAATGTATATTCTGTAGATTTGGGGTGGAGAGTTCTATAGATGTCTATTAGGTCTGCTTGCTGCAGAGATGAGTTCAATTCCTGGATATCCTTGTTAACTTTCTGTCTCGTTGATCTGTCTAATGTTGACAATGGAGTGTTGAAGTCTCCCATTATTATTGTATGGGAGTCTAAGTCTCTTTGTAAGTCTCTAAGGACTTGCTTTATGAATCTGGGTGCTCCTGTATTGGGTGCATATATATTTAGGATAGTTAGCTCTTCCTGTTGAATTGATCCCTTTACCATTATGTAATGGCCTTCTTTGTCTCTTTTGATCTTTGATGGTTTAAAGTCTGTTTTATCAGAGACTAGTATTGCAACCCCCGCTTTTTTTTGTTCTCCATTTGCTTGGTAAATCTTCCTCCATCCCTTTATTTTGAGCCTATGTATGTCTCTGCATGTGAGATGGGTCTCCTGAATACAGCAGACTGATGGGTCTTGACTCTTTATCCAGTTTGCCAGTCTGTGTCTCTTAATTGGAGCATTTAGTCCATTTACATTTAAGGTTAAGATTGTTATGTGTGAACTTGATCCTGCCATTATGATATTAACTGGTTATTTTGCTCATTAGTTGATGCAGTTTCTTCCTAGCCTCGATGGTCTTTACATTTTGGCATGTTTTTGAGATGGCTGGTACCGGTTGTTCCTTTCCATGTTGAGTGCTTCCTTCAGGGTCTCTTGTAAGGCAGGCCTAGTGGTGACAAAATCTCTAAGCATTTGCTTATCTGTAAAGGATTTTATTTCTCCTTCACTTATGAAACTTAGTTTGGCTGGATATGAAATTCTGGGTTTAAAATTCTTTTCTTTAAGAATGTTGAATATTGGCCCCCACTCTCTTCTGGCTTGGAGAGTTTCTGCCGAGAGATCTGCTGTGAGTCTGATGGGCTTCCCTTTGTGGGTAACCCGACCTTTCTCTCTGGCTGCCCTTAAGATTTTTTCCTTCATTTCAACTTTGGTGAATCTGGCAATTATGTGCCTTGGAGTTGCTCTTCTCGAGGAGTATCTTTGTGGCGTTCTCTGTATTTCCTGGATTTGAATGTTGGCCTGAGCAGGGCATATCTTGATCATTGACACTCAAACTGAAACTTTTCATCAGATTTCAATTCTTAGTGAATACTAACCTTAATAACAAACTCTACTGTAATCCTTTTAAAAAGTAGTTCAAATGAAAGAAGTGACAACAAATAATCAGAGAAAGGTTATCTGACATTTATTTAGTTTTTTTAAAAAAATAAAATAGCAATTTTGAAAGGACTTCTACTTAAATTATCCCATTTAAACTTGAAAACATGACCCTCTGGGTTAGGAATTTTTATCCCCATTTTAGAGGAAAGAAACTGAGCTATGGACACTTAAATAACTTTTTAAGGATGGTTCCTAATAAATAGTAGAGGCAAGACATAAGCCCAGGTCTTTTAACTCTTAGTCTAGTACTATTTCACCTGTAATGCAGTTACTTGAAGGAAGGAATAATAATCTTAGAGCTAGATAATTCATGTTAGCCAACTTTTGCAAGCTATATATAATAATATTTCTAAACCCTACTATCCTCATTTATTAAAAATAATAATTTTGCTTATTTTCTAGATAGTTGAAGAATAATTTTATGTGAAATTCTGTTATCAATTGCAACGTATTTTCTCCTCCCTATATAACCCCATGAGAAACGATCTTTTTTTCCCCCCAGGAATAAAGTTGCAGAGGACACCTGTGACAATGTCTGCCCAGCAGCTATCTTGCCACTTTTCTAGTTACTGCCCCTTTATGCTTCCTTTGTCTTTCCAAATGGCTGAAGAGGGACCAGTTTTGTTAAATGGGACCCTTCCTTAATGTTGGAATTGATTAGTCCAAGAAATAATGCTGGAATTGATTAGTCCAAGAAATATCACTTGTATTAAGCTAAACAATAGCTTCTTTCCTGCAATTTCTGAACTTTGGATTGACAGACATGTATATCAGTTTCTTAGCGGTCATGTTACCCCACTGAGCAAACTTCAGGAAAATTGGTAACCTGTGGGCCAGAGAAGCAGAGATAACCACTCTGTGGAGAGACAGAGATAGAGATAGCGACAGAGAGCGGGTGAGAGAGAGAGTGGTTGAGAGAGACAGAGGGGGAGGTTATTTTTGAAAATAAAGATGTGTAGGAAGAAACAAGAAGAGATGAAGGGCTCTGACATTGTTCATCTCTCTGATTCTAGTTATCCCCAGCTCCCTTCCAGGGTATTGAATATTTGCCATTTCCCATCTCTTTGTAATCAATTCCATTTTTTATTTGGAAAATTCTAACTGGATTTCTATCACTTCCATTCAGTTAAATATTAAAAAATAAATAAATAAAAGCATAGTAGAGTATTTAGGCTTAAAACTGGATCCTGAAGTACTCAAGTCCTAATCTCTGGAACCTATGAATGTTACCTTATAAATCAAAGGTGCTTAGCTGATGTGATTAAGCTAAGGATCTGATGATGAAGAGGTTATCATGTATTACCTCAGTGGACCCTGAATTTTATCACAAGCATTCTTAAAACAGGAAGGCAGAGGTACTAGAAACAATCATAAGCCAATAAACTGGAAATCCTAGAAAAAACTGAAATATTCTCTAGAAACATACAATTGGCTAAGACTGAATCATGAAGAAAAAGAAAATCTGGACAGACCTATAACTAACACAGAGGTTAAATTGGTCATCAAAACCATTTCAACAAAGAAAATCCCAGAACCAGATGGCTTCAGTGGTGAATTATATCAAATATTTAAAGAATTAATGCCAAGCCCTCTCAAATTCTTTAAAGGAATTACAGAGGAGGTAACACTTCCAAATTCATTTTGTGAGGCCAGGGTTGTTCTGATACAAAACCAGACAAAATGCCACAACAAAAGAAAATTATAGACTGATATCCCTGACCAATATACAGTACCTTCCCCTTATCCACAAGGGATATATTCCAAGAGTCCCTGTTTGAAACTGCAGATAGTTCTGAACTATGCATATATGTATATATGGTTCATTTTATATATGAATATTATACATATAAATGAACTATGTAGAGAGAGTTCATTTTTTATATATAAATTTTCCTAAACATACATACCTGTGATAAAGTTTAAATTATAAATTAGGTATAGTAAGAGGTGAAGATGAACAACAATAACAAATAATAAAATAAAACAGTTACAACAATGTACTATATTAAACGTTGTATAAATGTGGCCTCTCTCTCAAATCATCTTATTGTTCTGTTCTCACCCTTCTTATGATGATGTGAGATGATAAAATGTCTCCATGATGAGATGAAGTAAGGTGAATGGTGTAGGCATTGTGACTTAGTGTTAGGCTACTATTGACCTTATGATGATATGTCAGAAGGAGGAACATCTGACTGAGGTGATCCTGGATCACTGAGCCATGATGATCCTTATGTTACGATGTCAGGAGCAGATAATATTGATAACTAATAGGCAAGTGGCATACATTGCATGGCTATCTTGAAAACAGGAATGACTGATGTCCCAGGTGGGATGGAGCAGGTCAGCACAGGTATCACACTACTCAGAATGACACACACAAAATTTATGAATTGTTTATATCTGGAATTTTCCATTTCATATCTTTGGGCCATGGTGGGCCATGGGTAACTGAAACCACAGAAAGTGAAACCTCATATAAGGGAGGACTACTGTACATGTGAAAATTCTCAAAAAATACTAGCAAACAAAATTCAACAGTACGTTAAAAGGGTCATATACTATGACTAAGTAGGATTGTCCCCAGGATGCAAGGATGGTTCAACATATGAAAATCAATGTAATGCAGCACATTGACACAGTAAAAGATAAAAACAGATTATTAGTAGATGAAGAAAAAAACATTTGACAAAATTTAACACACTGTAATAATGAAAACCCTCAACAAGGTAGGAATAGTAAAAAGTACCTCAATATAACAAAGGCCATAGATAAAAGCCCATAATAAGCATCATACTCTGGTGAAAAACTGAAAGATTTTCCTCTAAGATGAGGAGAAAGTCAATTATTCCCATTCTTTCCACTTTTATTCAACATATTACTGAAAATCTCAGCCAGAGTAAGCAAGCAAAAAGAAGAAACAAAATGCATCAAATTTTGAAAGGAAAAAGTAGAATTATCTCTGTTTGCAGAGATATTATACCATAAATAGAAATGATACCATAAGTAGAAAATCCTAAAAACTCCACTTAAAAACTATTAGACCTAATAAAGAAATTCAATAAAGTTAGGATACAAAGTCAACATACAAAACTCACATACACACAAAGAACAAACTATCTGAAAGGGAACTAAGAAAACAATTCCATTTACAGTAGCACGATAATGAATAAAACACTTAAAAATAAAACCCAACCAAAAAAGCAAAAGACTTATGTACAGAAAAGTACAAAACATTTATGAGAGAAATTAAGGAAAACACAAAGCAAAAACATTCTGTGTTCATTGATTGGAAGGCTTAGCATTGTTAAAATGTTCATACTTTCCAAAATTATTTACAAATTCAATGAAATCCTCACCAAAATCCCTATGGCATTTTTTTACAGAAATACAAAAGACAGTTCTAAAATTTATATGAAACCACAAAAGACTAGGAATAGCCAAATATCTCTTTTCTCTCTCCTGCAGTTTCTGTTTTTTTATTCGTTCATTCATTTACTTTTAAAGAACATCTTTACTTGGTGTTTGCTTTCTATTTCTGCATTCATTTTCCAAGGCATTTTATTTTCGCTTTTAAAAATTAACCTTTAAATTTATAATTGACACATAATAATTGCACATATATATGGAATATGATGTGATGTTTCAATGCATGCATACATTGTACATATGTATGTACATTGTACAATGTATGCATACTTTGATCATGTACAATAATCAAAGTGGAGTAATTACCATATTCATCACTTTAAATAGTTTTCATGTCTTTGTGATGATAAGATTCAAAGTCTTCCAACGATCTTGAAATATACACTATGTTGTTATTTACTATAGTCACAATATTGTGTAATAAAGCAACAGGACTTATTCTTCCTGTCTAACTGTAACTTTGCATACCAAATCAATATTGATTAAAAAAAAAAACTGGAGGCATAACACTTCCTATTTTCAAAATATGTTATAAAGCTAAGGTAATCAAAACAGTATAGTATTGGCATAAAGACAAACACATAAACCATTGAAACAAAATAGCCCAGAAACAAATTAATGCCTATAGGCTCAACTGATCTTCAATAAGAATGCCAATAATACATAATGGGGAAAGATTATTTCTTTAAGAAATGGTGTTGGGAATATATAAATGCAAAAATACCTGGAAATCAACATGCAAAAAAGTTGTACTGTGTTCTCATACCATACACAAAAATTAATTCAAAATAAGTTAATGACATAAATGTAACATCTGAAACTGTACAACGTATCAAAATAAACACACAGAAAAAACTTCATGACATTAATCTTGGCAACAATTCCATGAATATGATATTCATAGCTCAGGCAACAAAAGCAAAAGTAGACAAATGAGATTATATCAAACTAAAATCCTACTACACAGCAAAGAAGAGAATCAACAGAGTGAAAAGGTAACATATTAAATGGAAGAAAATATTTGTAAACTACATATCTGGTAAAGGGTTGGTCTCCAAAGTATTTTTTTTAACTCCTACAACTGAATAACAGAAAACTAATAATCTAATTTAGAAATTGGCTATAGATTTGAGCGAACATTCCCCAAAGTAGACATACAAATGGTTGCAAGTATCTAAACAATGCTCAGTGTCACTAATCATCTCTCATTCTCTCTCCTCCCACTCTGTGAAAAGGTGCCTTCCGCTACGATTGTAAGCTTCCTGAGGCCTCCCAAGCCATGCAGAACTGAGTCAATTAAACCTCTTTTCTTTATAAATTATCCGGTCTCAGGTATTTCTCTATAGAAGCATGAGAACGAACTAATATACTCCCCTAGGCCCAGTAAAAGTGATTCTAGACATTTGACCTTTAGAGCTATGAAAATATAAATGTATGTCATTTTAAGTCACTAAGATTGTGGTAATTTGTTACAACATCCATTGGAAACAAATATATAGAGTAAAGCATGAAGAAAACTTTTTAAATGATACCAGAAAGGATATGTGAGGGGGTGAGTCCACGTAAGAACACTGAGTGGTTAAATTAGAAATTATTACCTGAGGACCTTCATCTACCCTGTATGTGCCCAAGAACTAAGCTCTAATAATGCTACCATTTCTACTCTAAGAAAAGGGATATGTGCAAATTTGGGTGCATATTCCTTGGCACTTTCCACCCTAATTTCCCATTAGCCCTAAACCTTAGGTAAAGTTCTTAGTAGCAAAGATCTTTGCTCAATGAAATTATGCTACATGCAAAGATAGAGTTTAAAAAAGGAAAGCAAACAAAATGTATGAGAAAATCAATTGCATAACATTGGAGTACCAGGAATTTGGAGTTTGATTATTTCTGACTTACAGCATTGATTTGTGACATTCTCGTTGAGGTTGATTACTGCACTAACAAAAATTGGTTGTTGATTTGATGGCCACTTTGGGACTTCAAACTTGATCTTCAAGCACACACAATTCAGGCCATGCGATGATTTCAGATTTGGCGTTCCCACTGCTTCAAAGCACTCATGCTTTTTACTTGTACATAACATAGATGGAAGTTCATGGATATTTGAAACAATACTAGCAGCATAGTGACAGTGTTGTGGGAATACCCAAGATGACATATATAGAATATAGTCCATCCCATGAATATGTAAAATTGATTGATTTAAGGAGAAGCAACTGAAACAGGATGGTAGAAGGCCCTAAAGATAAGGAAACATTTGAGGTTTTTGCATGCATATCAACTCTCTCAGATCCATATTGAAGCACTCAGCCTCAGCCCAGGATGCAGCTTTCTCTCAGGAAATATCTTTAAGGTGTTCAAGAAGAGCAGAGTTAATAGATGAAATTTTTTAGTGTCTAGAGAAGCGTTCGGCTAAAGTTGATTAAGCGGTTTCTTTTTTTATTTAATGCTTGATATGTCAGCCAAAGGCAATATTCAATTCCTTAGTGACTTGTTCTGCTAGCTGAGGCATTAGGCCAATTTCCTCAAATAGAACAAACCTGTCTTTTGCCCAATGTTTGCTCAAGTAGTGACTGCATTGGTTTTTACACCAGTGAAAGGTTTGTTCTACTTTATTTATATTTTGTTGCAAGCTGTCTTCTCAAAATGTGTTTTATTTCATATTTGATCTTCAGGACATGACTGAAGCACAACATTTTTGTGCCCTGCTGACCAGAAGTCAGAATTTATTTAAGTACTCAAACATCCATGCAGTTTATTTTAAGAGAAGCAATATACCTGGTTTACTGATGCTCTTTTTGGAAATTCTGATTCACTGGGTTTTCTTTAAAAAATGCCATAGAAAAGATTGGATACTTTTGATAACTGAGTAAAAGCTACATTATGAAATGTCTTACATTTAGCATTAATTGTGTCTTCTAAAGAATATACATTGAATATCTTGATGTTCAGGATTTAAACCAAGTGCAATGATCTACTTTTAAGACTTTCTTAGAATTAACATTTGAGTTTTGAGAAAAATGATATTGTACATCTCAACTAAACTTTCCCAAAGTCCAGAATAAACAAGACTCTTAACATTGGGAGAGGTGAATTGGCAGGAAGATGAAGAATAATCAATTAGCAACCAATTAGTAATTCAATAATAGAATCATAACATTAAATATCATCTATGAAAGGAACAATCACTTGCAATTGAGAACACGCTGAAAATGTAGTGGTAAAATCAATTCGCTGCTCTCTACAAGGGTCGTGGAATTGTTGGTAGAAGCAGCAAGTATTTAAACTGCAGCAGCCACAAAGCAATCATTGTAATTTAAGATTGCACTTAGGGGGAAGAAAGGTGATATTTTATGTGATGATTGGTGTTCTAATGAAGAAGGTACCATACTGAAAGACCTGTTTCACAAAATTAAAGGGCACTTCTAAAAGAGTCTAGAAAATGAATTGAGTTACTTTAAAAAGCATTGTGAGACATGCTCTGAGACTTGAAAAGGAATTAAGATCAAAATAAATTTATTATGCAGAGAAAGTTTGTGAATTATTTGAGCCTGATGTCTAAAATTGACAATAACTTAGAAAAAAAGGTCATTTTAAAAGTTTTAAAAAATGTTTCAATTTCACATTAGTTTGTTGAAAATACTTCACATGTATATAAAAATTAACCAAAGGTATTATAAAAATATTTATAAGATTTTAAAATATGGATATTTATTCAAAAGCATTTATGTAAAAAAAAATTACTGAAATTTGAAAATAATCAGAAAGAAGTACTGATTCACATAACACCCTGTACTAATAAAGCATTTTGATTGGCATATAAATTTGAAAGAAGAGGTATTCGAATTATAATCAAACATCTTTCATCCAAGAACATTATCACCTGCAAAGTAAATAACCATGAGCAATAATGGTTGTAGAAAGAATGCACTGTAAATCACGCTGTAATAAAGTACTTCGAATTTCAATTGATCAGTGCTTCCAAAAGTAATCCAAGCAGCATTTTCATTAGCCTAAATGATCTGCAGAAAAATACTTTTAATTTTCATTTAATACTCTTTACCATGTCTATGACCTTCAACATGTAAATGGCAAAAGACAAAACATGAAATACGATGTGAAAGAAAATTGTATCCTATTTTTCGTTGACATAATTTCAATTGTTAAAAGATCCACATAAAAGAGTATATCTAACTAGCTTTTAAGAAAAACCTTGTTCATCATCCTAATTGGCATATCCTCATGTCCAGTGGCATTTTCATTCTCTCCTCACTCCAGTACCCCACACCTGTCTCCACAACGCACACTCTGATATCCAATTGAGACAAATATATTTTAATTTCCAAAGGGAAAAAGAAATTTTCTTCTTGTGAAAATAGAAACTTGACAGGAAAACGGTGACATTTAAGTAACAAAAATTATTCAACATAAAACTATTATCCAGTAATTGTGAGGCAAAGTGTATTTACAACTGTTTTGGCAGATTTGTTTCTCTTTTATCCTGTCATTGTGGCTGATCAGTGTTTTCAGTAATATTTTAAAATGCCCAGACATTGTTATTAACTTTCTTAGGTATGATAATGACATTGTGGTTCTATAAGGAATTGAGCATACATTTTCAGGGATAGAAAGTTTGTCAGGATATCACTGAGAAGTGAATCTGTGGATTTGGTAGCAGGAAAATCTAATACTTGTTGAAAAAATAAAGCCAAAGAAGTTCAATGAATGAAATGCTGCATATGTGAAAACTACTTCAGGCCAGAACTTGTCAGGAAATATTTGAGTTTGGGCCATAATCCTGAAAGATACACTCTCCAATGTTGAAATCCTGAAGGATAAAAATCCCTAAGTTCTAAAATCCTGAAAATCACAATTCCAAATGATCAAAATCCTGAAAATATAATTCTGAAAAGAAATAATTTTAAAAATTCTTTCAAAGCCATTTATTTTAATTTTTCAAAGGAGATTTATTTGAGAGACATTTAAAGACACAGCAGAATATGTCATAGGCCACTTGACACATAAAAAGGCAATAATAATATACATATTTTTGCTGGCATAAACACTCAGGTATACTAATGACAGTCCCATGGGTATGACAGTTATGAGTAGTCAAACCATATTCATAAAGAAATGGATCAAAAGGCAGAAGGTATAAATACATATCACTGTGGTTGGTAATTGTGTGCTCCTAGCTTTATAACTGTGGTCATCTGAAATACTGTCATTGTCTTTTGATGAGATCGATCAAGAAACATAATGGGCCACCGCTGCATATGCAATCACCCAAAGAGCTGAGATCTCAAGAAATTCTGTCTTTCACAAATGCAGAATTACAAAAGGACATCTCTTCATTTATTGAGGAACCTTCAATATTTTTACACACACACACAATGCTTGCACACAAAGTAAACGTTAAGATAATTCCCTTTATAGAGTCAAATTTGCAAAAAAAAAAAAAAAATGCATGGGATAAATTAGAACTCTCTAAAAGTCTTTACACAATTTGTACTCCTAGTATTAGAAATTATTTGAAGACAAAATACAAAACTTTGCAAACTACAGAAAATAATGATGACAATTTAAAATAGTGGGGGAAAAAATAAAAAATTTGAAATATGAGAACGTGTATTACAGAAATATATTATGGGCAATTATATGGCAACTTTTTATATTATATTATGGGCAATTATATGGGCAACTTTTCATAAAAGTTGTTACCAATAAAGTTTTTTTTTTTTTCCATCCAGTCCAATGCGTTTATTGGAAAATTTGAATTAGTGGATTGGCCACACAATATGACAACAGTGAATACTTCAGTGTAACAATGCATTATTTTTCTGCATTGGCATTTCTTCCAGCTGATGAAATTCTGGGAAGTTTAAATGAATTAAAATCACATTTACCTAAAGAAGCCAGCATAATTATTGATGATTGGTTCAAAACTCACTTTTAGAAGCTGGCTCCCTACTTTCACATCTGTCATCATGATTTGGGTATTCGATTGAAATCTATTTTCCTCTGCAATGTCCACCATCTCTTCAAACAAACATTTTTAAAGTGCTTCACATTTTTTCCTAGTCATTCATACATAAACAAGTTGATAAGTTCTACAATTTCTGGATCCAACAGAGATATCACTTATATAGTTGATTTAAAAAAAAAAAAAGTAGGAACAGTTTTGGAAGTGCCATCCATTAGCAAAAGGGAATGCAGCATGCACTAGCTTTCCTAAGTTAGAGTTAGTGGTAAATATGCGAAGTCTACCTTCTTCAGCAGTCAAATTCCTCACCAAGAATAGGTTGCCATTTGATTTGTTTTGTAACATTAGAGGAACCTCTATATCTTCAAATGTCTTTGCTTCAGAAGGTCCCTGAGCTTTTAAATTGTTTTTAATCCTCTGACAAAGGGTATTTGTTTGTTTTGTTCTTTTAGAGACAGAGTCTGTCTATGTGGCCCAGGTTGGAGGATGAAGAGCAGTGGCTATTCACAGGTGTAACTGTAGCACACTACAGCCTTGATCTCCTGGGCCCAAGCAATTCTCCTGCCTCAGCCTCTGGAGCAGCTAGGACTACAGGCACAGGCCACCACATCTGGCTTGAAGGGCATTTTTTGAGGGCAAGCATGGCACTATGTGTGAATGGGCAGAAGTCACACATGATTGAATAACTTGTCAGGGAAGATTTCTTGTATGTTTTGCCTGTGTTTTCTCTCCTTCTGTGATCCCAGAAACACTCAAAACATTGAGGGCAGATCTTTCCCACTTACTTCACTCAGACTCACATGCTAATCTCCACTGGACACACCCCCGCAGACAGACACACCCAAAAGAATACTGTATACGGTTTCTAGATATTTCTTAATCCAGTCAAGTTGACACTTAAGATTAAGTCCCCAAATTTACCCCTCCTCAACTTGGCACCTGTATACATCTCCCTACATCATACTTAATTTCCAAATAAGGACGACATCAGACTAATAGTTCCACCTAACATGGTGCAATTGACATGATGAAGCTACCTGTGTGTAACTCCAAACCCACTCATCCTTTCTCCAGAATTCAACTTTCAAAATTTCAACATTTGGATTTTAATCTTTTGGACCGTGATGTTTAGAACTTTAGATGTTAGGAGATTTGAGGGATTTTATCTTTCAGAAATCCAACCTTTGGGATTGTCTTTCAGAATTCTGAATGGCACCACATATATTCATAGTATTCATAGCATCAATAAGTATGACCTTGATTTGCTTTCAACATCATGTAAGAATCAATATCCAATCAGATGTAATAGGATAAAAAAATGAGATGAAAATAAGATAATACAATCATCTACTTTTTATGGGATAACCTTTTAATTAGATTTTTATTAAAACACTGCCCGAGTTCCATAAGTTCCATGTATTTAGGAGTCATTTTCACCAGTGTGTTGTTCAATTCCACAGGTTAAGCCTTCTTCATTATTATTAAAAACTTTAGATATTAGAGAGGTTACTATTCAATTTTTTTTCATCTTTTAGGATAGGCAGAATCAGACTTGCTAAATTAAAGCTGACATTTTTAAAGGCTTGCAATAAGAATATCCCCACAATGATTGTAAAAACCCACTCAAAGCACCAATGACATTATCAACAGACATACCTTGCCATGGCTTAAAAAGGATAGATGAACAAGTTAAAACTAATGTTGTAAAAAATCCTTCATGTATTGGAGTCACTATAAAATTATTGAATATATTCAGGGCCTTATTTAGGTAATTAATCTATGGGCTCACGCAGACAACAAAGCTCAGCAGCAAAATCAGGCCAGGGCACGTCAGAGCCCAGGCGACAACTCTTCAATAGCAATGCCTAAGCCCTTCACACAGGAGACGGAAAATGCTCCGATTACAGTCAATGGTTATATACACAAGAACATTTATCTGTCCATGGCAAACTCCCACTACAGAGATTAATATTCAGGGACACAATGACCACAAGTGTTGCAAAGACCACAAAACCTGAATCACCTAGCTTGTGAAACATTTCCTGTTAGTTCTCTAACCTCTCTTCTTTTAAAGTGCGGCCGACTGACCATAACTGTAGATCCTAGAATACTTAACAACTGCCCAATATTCCCATGAGATTAAGTCATTCATTTAAAAAGTATGAAGAAAGAGTGGCACTTTCTAGGTCTCTAAGAACTCCTAATGGAGTCGCCAGTGTGGCTCGTGCAAATACATCAGTGACATTGGCCATCTCCCCAGCTCTCATCAACAATTCCATCTACAACCTCCATTCTCTAAAATGTGTATGTCCACCTTGACCAGCTGTCATGAGCCTTTTATCACAAGTGGCAGACCACTTTTATTTTCCTTTTGAAAATGAAACTCCCTCCAGTGAAAATACTAGAGCTCATAGCCAATCCCAGACCGATATAAAAGTCATCTTTTCCACGCCCCTGGCTTATTTCATTTGTTATTTTAGAGGTTCTTGTGAATTACAATAACCACAAAACAGAAAAACTGTTAGTACTGAAGGAAGGATGATTCCATCTTCATAGAGTTTGAAAAGAGAAGATCAGCAAGAATGTCCTAAAAGGAATGAACTCTTTGCTATTCTCAGACCAGGGAATGCTCCACTTTCAACCCTTGGAACTGAAGCCCTTGTAACTGAAGGGCGATCACAGTTGCGAGAGTATGTAAATGTAATATGGACATTCTCCTGAGAAAACAGCTGGAGAATGTTAGCGGTGACTTATTGACTTCAATTTCATCGTAAACATTACTCGTTATTCCCATTTATAGCTTTAAATCCTAGCTGTTTAGCTCTGGTCTCATTTGGCAGGCTGCCGCATAGCTTCCCCTCTACCACCCAACCCTAGGTCACCTAGGCTCACATGCAGCCACAGAGACTGCAAGGGTCACCCCCTCCTGTGCTGATGTGTCCACCACATCCATTGCAGTCCATTGGGAAGTACCAGCATCCAGGCTGTAGCCTGCTAGAGGGAGTGCCTAAGGAACCTATCCTAACTATCCACGACCAAGGGCAGCCACCCAGGAGCAAGAAGATACATTTAATAACAAAAAAATTATTAGAGTCCAATAAATGTAAAAAGTCTTCATATTTACTGTAGATTTTTTTAGAAAGGATTAAAGTTTTAGTTGACTGAAAAAGATTTGAATGCATTGTCTGACAAAGAAGGAAGTTTCGGGGTGAAGAAGAGGAAAGACAGGTCAGAAGGAAGATGGGAATGATAATTTTCTTGGAATTCTTTAACAAATTGCTTTTTTTTACTACTTACTAAGATATGAATTGTTCATTAAAAAGAATGTATGTGCTTCAAAGAATAATGACCAAAACACACATCCGTGTCCTTACCATCTTCTTTAAGAAATAAAGCATCAGGCCGGGCGCGGTGGCTCAAGCCTGTAATCCCAGCACTTTGGGAGGCCAAGATGGGCGGATCACGAGGTCAGGAGATCGAGACCATCCTGGCTAACCCGGTGAAACCCCGTCTCTACTAAAAAATGCAAAGAACTAGCCGGGCGAGGTGGCGGGCACCTGTAGTCCCAGCTAGTTGGGAGGCTGAGGCAGGAGATTGCGTGAACCCAGGAGGCGGAGCTCGCAGTGAGCTGAGATCTGGCCATTGCACTCCAGCCTGGGCGACAGAGTGAGACTCCATCTCAAAAAAAAAAAAAAAGGGAAATAAAGCATCAACAACTTTGAAGCCCACTCTACTCCTCCCTCACTCACTTTCCTCTACCCCATCCTTCTATGACAGAGAGAAACACTGCAACATTTTGTGTCTATCACTTTCTCTCCTTTTAAAACATTATTGGGTCATTGATATAACATATATACCGAAATATATTGCTTAGGTTTGCAATTTATGCAAAACATTTTTTGAAGTTTACATAGAAGACAGCATGATATATGTATATTTTTACCACTTGCTTCTTTTCATTGAAATTAAATTTGTGAGACCTATCCGTGTTGATGCCTGTAGACTGTTTATTCATTTGTATTGTGATACTGTATTCCATTGCATGAATATGTCACAGTTTATATGAAAATTTTACTGCAGATGTACCTTTGGATTGTCTCAAACAAGGCTACAAAAAGGACATCTATGAAAGTTCTTGTGCATGTTTTCTGGAACACATACAGAAGAGATTCCTCAGTGTTTGTGCTAAGAAATGAAATTGCTGGCTTTGAGGGTGCATGCATTATTGCTTTACTGGATAATTCAAATTGCTTGACAAGTAAATTTTGAATATACACAATTTGAGTATGAGTGTTCTTTGTTCGTCATTTTTATCTATACTAATACTGTAATATTTTAAAACTTTTGATGTGTTTGCCAATCTTGAGGATATAAAATGTAACATTATTGTTTTAATTTGCATTACAGTTATTACTAATAAGAACAAAAAAAAAGAAATAAATAAATTAGATAAATGTAAAAAAAAAAAAAAAAAAAAGAACAACCATGCATTTAAATCATTATTGGCAACTCATGTTGTCTGTTATGTATGCTTTAAATCTTCTTCCTTTTTGATTTGTCAGGGAATTTTTATTTATTTATTTTTATTTTATTTATTGATTGATTTTTAGAGATGGAATCTTACTCTGTCACCCAGACTGAGAGCAGTTGCATGATCAGAGCTAACTGCAGCCATGAACTCCGGGGCTCAAAAGATTCTCCCACCTCAGCCTTACAAGTAGGGCAGGGGACTACAGGCACGTGTGACTATGCCCAGCTGAGAATTTTTTAAATACATGATTCATTTTGCATGTATATTTATTATACATATCGTGTGTATTTACATACATACATATATATGTGTATTTATACATAGTCACAAATACCTTATCCCAATGTGTTGGCTAATATTTGTATTTGCTTTATAGTACATTTTTAAAAAATTGTGGTATGAACAATTAACACCAGATCTACTCTCCTAACCAATTTTTATGTGCACAAGACAGTATTGTTTACCGTAGGTACAATGTTGCATGGCAGATCACTAGAGATTATTGTCTTGCTTGACTAAAATTTTATGCCCTTTCATTAGTAAAATCCCATTTTCCCCTTTTCTCCAGCCCCTGGAAATCACCATTCCATTCTTTGATTTTATGAACTTGACTGTTTAAATACTTCATAAATTTAAATCACACAGTATTTGTCTTTCTGTGACCGGCTTATTTTACTTAGCATAATGCCCTCAAGGTTCATACATGTTATGACTTATTGCAGAATTTCCTTCTTTTTCAAGGCTGAATAATATCCCATTGCATATGTGTACAACACATTTTTTAAAAAACTCATTCATTTCTGACATTAGGTTATTTTCATTTCTTGGCTATTGTAAATAGTACTGTCACAAGTATGAGAGTACCAAGTCTTCTTTGAGGTACTGATTTTAATTATTTTGGATAAATACCTAAAAGTGGAATTACTGGGTTATTTGGTTCTATTTTTAATTTTTGAGGAAACTCCACACTGTTTTCCATAGTGGCTGCACTATTTTACATTTTACCAAGAGTGGAGCAAATAGGGTTCTCATCTCTCTGCATCCTCTCCAACTCTTGTCTTCTGTTGCTTTTTTATAATAGCCATCTTGATAAGTGTGAGGTGATATCTCATTGTGATTTTGATGTGCATTTCCCTGACATTAGTAATGCTGGGCATTATTTCATGTAACTTTGTAAGTCTTATTTGAATAAATATTTGTTCAAGTCCTTAGCCCATTTTTCAATTGGCTTATTAGCCAATAATACCTCAATAGTCTGTGTAGGACTTCCTTATATATTTTGGATATTAACCCCCAATCAGATATACAGTTTCCAAGCATTTTCTTCCATTTTATAGGTTGCTTTTTCACTCTGTTGATTGTCATCTTTGCTGTGCATAAGCTTTTTAGTATGATATAGTCCCATTTGATTATTTTTGCTTTTGTTGCCTGAACTTTTGGTGTCAGAACGAAGAAATTATTCCCAAGACAAATGTCATGAAGACTTTGTGTTTTCTTCTATGAAGTTTATAGTTTCAGTCTTATATTTATGTCTTTAATGCATTTTGAGTTGATTTTTATGTCTGGTGTAAAATAAAGTGTCTAATTTCATTCTTTTGCATGTGTATATCCAGTTTTCCTAACACAATTTGTTGAAGGGACTATCCTTTCCCTATTAGATATTCTTAGATCCCTTGATGAAGATCAGACGATCTGATGTGTGTTGATTTGTTCCTGGGATCACGATTCTGTTCCATTAGTCTGTATGTCAGTACTATAACATCTTGTTTACTTTAGCTTTGTAATATATCTTGAAATTAGGAAATATGATGCCTCCATCTCTGTTCTACTTTCTCTGGATTGATTTGGCTTTTGTGGTTCCATATGAATTTTATTTTGTTTTTTCTTAGTTTGTTTTTCTTAACCAATTGTGCTGCCTAGAACCTCCATTTTACAGTGAATGAAAATGTTAGTAATATGCATCTTTATCTTGATCTCGATTTTTAATGTGAATGCTTTATGCTTCCTCTTTGAAAATGATGTTTTTTTGTGAATAACTTTAGTAAGAATTTGTTTAAATTCACTATATAAAAGATATTTTAATCATAAATGGTCATTAAATTTCATTCAATTTTTAAAAATCTATTGATACAATTACCTTATTTTTCTTTTTTGTTATAGAATTTTGAGAAATAGATAACCTTGTATTACTGGATAAAATTTAAATTGGTCAAGATGCATACCCTCTTTATACATTTCTGAATTCAGTTATTGACAGTGTTTGTATCTGTGCTGAAAATTAGATTCTGGATAATGTGTCTTCCTCATAAAGAATTTTTTGTTATTATAATTATTTGTCACATTCACTTTGTTTATCAAGGCTAACATAACATCCTAAAAGAGTGGAAATCTTGATTCTCTGAAAAAATAATTGTATAAAATTGGAATTATCTCTTCCTTGACTATTTGATAAAAGTTACCTAAAAAAAACTAAACCTGATGTTTCTTTTATGATAAATTTTTAAATAGTTATATATAGAGAGATACATTTTTAAATAAAATAATTCTCTTTTATTTATGGTTTTTTTTTTTTTTCATTTCTCCCTGAATGAGTTTTGGCTATACAAGAATGTACAGTTAGCCTTTCCTATGAGTAAGTTATACATCCCGTGGATTCCACCAACCTCAAATCAAAAATATTCAAAAAAATACAAATAAAGAAACAAAACAGTATAACAACTATTTATATAGCATTTATACCATATTAAGTATTACAACTAACCTAGAAGTGATTAAAAATATATGGAAGACTCCTCTGTGAAACCCTCCCTGATTCTCCCAGGCAGAATTAGTGACACTGTCAGCACTTTGAAAAGAACAAACCTGCATGTGTGCACATGTATCCTAGAACTTAAAGTATAATAATAATAACAATAATAAGAAAGGCCCCTATTCTAAAAACAAAACAAAACAAAACAAAAGACCCCTGTTATGCCACTTGGCATTTGATTTCTATGTCTACTTATATATCTCTCAGTAGCCTGCAAGTAATTTAAGGGCAAAAACTGGCTTATTCAATCAAAAATCCCCACCATTCATCACAATGGCTGGCACATAGTAGGGCTTAATAAACACTGATAGAATGAATAACTAAATCTTTTCCATTTTACTGTGGTTTCTACTATCTAAAATGTAATCCAAAATATAATTTTTATGTGTCTTCTGTTGTTATTCCACATGCCTGAGCTATAATTGGAGCTCAATAAATACTTGCTGAGTAAACACACACACACACACACACACACACACACAGGGGGATGTGTGTACACTATATGCAAATACTATGCCATTTTATATGAGGGACTTGAATATGTGGATTTTGGTATGTGTTGGGATTGCTGGAATTTAGCCCCTGTAGATACCAAGGGATGACTGTAGTTTTTAGTCGTGTTTCCCTTTCAATAATGCTTGCAAATGTATTGGCATAATATGTGAAGAATTGAGAAGGATCTGACAATTTACTTAACTTCCAAGATAAAAAGTTAGCCAACGAAAGTTTCAGAGATTCCAGCAGAATACATAAGAACTGAATCAGAGATAAAGGACAGATTTTTTTTTTTTTTTTTTTAAATCACGGCAATAGCAAAAGTCAGAATATCAGCATTTTTGTGCTGGCCTCCCAAACCCCAGTTCACACAGGGTAAACATAAGGGCCAGGTGACACCTACTCAAGAAGTGGATTACAATATAAAAAATAAATTCTGAATTTAAAAACCCAAATCTTTTGTAATGAGCAAACAATGCCTGACCCTTGTATGAGTGAGAGACAATATCTCCATCTTCCAAAGCTGTAAGCAAAGCCTTATTTTACCTTGAAAAGAAAAGCTCCCTCTCTCTCATTTAGTCTGTTTGCTATGAATCATCATACATCTTTGAAAGATTGTATGTACTTCTGGTTTCAGCTGTAACATGTAGAGGACTTCAAAGTCATGACAATCATTCTCACAAGAAAAAAGCTGATCAGGCTAAAAGTCAATGACTTTTCCTGAATCTGTCAGAAAATTGAGGCTACTAGGCAAACTATCACCCTGAAATACAGAAAGACAGATGGGCACAGTGTCTCACAGTTTATCAAGAGAGAAGTCACTAGAGTCAATAAGCAGTAGGAGCAATTAAATTGCACTGTGATGAATTGATGGAGGCCAATCATAGGTTACCTTGAGAGTTAGGACATTTTGGGGGCCCAATATTAAGGGGTCACCACACTTTCACATGTTTCACCTCCAAAAACACATTCTCACTGTACAGATTGGAGAAAAATTTCCTTATGTTTTGAGCAGAAGGAAAAGTAACCATTTGAAATAATCCCAGGGGAAAAGTAATTGGTTTAAAATACTTACAGAGCATTTTCCATAATAAAAACCTGTCCTCTATTAAAAAAAAATCACTTTACTAGAGCCTTATTAGGCCTGGGAGAAGGACAGTTAGAAAACTCTAGCCCCCCCTAGCCTCCCTGTCTTACATGAAGGAAGAAAATTAAAAAGGCAAGGAAAGTCTTTCAAAGTTCACAAGCTATGTCAGAAACAATGAAAGCGGAATGAGACTGCAGTGAAAGTTTTGGAGTTGAGAGAAAAAAATCCTACCAACTTAGAAGTTTTTATTCAGCAAAATCATTTTCCAAAGGAAAGAAAAACAAAGACTTCTTTTTTAACCACAAATAAAAACTGAAGGTTGGAGAATTTATTATAAGGTGATCTGCCTTGCGAGAAATGTTAAAAGAAGTTAGAAGGGAAATGATAGAGGTTACAAACTGAGATCTGAATAAAGACAGGGTGAACAACAGGGAAGAAATAAATGAAGAGAAAAAACAAAATATTTTCTTTTTATTTAAATTGATCTAATCATTTATTTTGAAGTAATAATATTAAAAATTCATTGGGTAATTATAAGATATATGAAAGTGAAATAAATGAAACAGTGTTACAAAACAAGAAGGAAGACTTAAGAATACTCTGTTATGAGATACTTGCATTACATGTGACTAGTATAGTTTTATTTTATAGTGGTCTTAAATTAGTTACAAGTGTATAATGCAGACTTTAGGGAAACCAATAACATTTTTTAGAAAAAAAGTATATTGATACGCTAATAAAGAAAAGGAAATCAGAAAAAATACTCTATTAAAACCAGAGAAGGCATAGGTGGAATGGAAGTTTTAAAAAAGAAAAGAAAAAAAGAGCAAGTACAAGAAATAGAAAATAGTTACAAGCATGGTATTAATCCAACTATACAAATAACACCTTAAATGTGAATGATTCAAATACTCTAATTAAAAGACAGACTGCTCTCAAAGACAGCAAAACCCCACTATATATTTTCTATATAAAACCCATTTTGAATATAAAGACACAGAGGGACCAAAATAAAGAGATGAATAAAGATATATCATACTAACACTAATTAAAAGAAAGCTAGAGTAGCTCTATTAATTTTATAGAAAGCAGACTTCAGAACAATGAACCTATCAGTGATAAAAAGTGGCATTACATAAAGAAGTCAATTTCCTAAGACAAAATAATCCTTAATACATGCGTGAGTAACAACAAAGCATCAAAGTATGTGTGGCAAAAAGATGACAGAACTTCAAGAAGAAATAGACAAATTCACTATTATACTTGAAGACTTCAACACCCCTCTATCAGTAATTGATAGATCCAACAGGCAAAACACAGATAAGGACAGCATCATTAGTAAACGGGATCTAATTGACATCTAAGGAATAATTCATCCAACAACAGCAGAGTGCACATTCTGCTCAAGTTAACATGGAACATTCACCAAAATAGACCAGATGCTGTTTCATAAACATATCTTAACAAATTTAAAAAGAAAAGACACTCAGAACACAGTAGAATTGAAATAGAAACCAATAACAGAAAGATAGCTGGAAAAAATCCTAAAATATTTGGAGATTAAATACACTTTTAAATAACACATTGGGGAAAAAAGGGGGGTCTGTAGAGTAATTAAAAATATTTTGAACTAAATGAAATACTACTTTTCAAGATTTGTGGGAGATAGTAAGAGCAGTGTTTACATTTATAGCATTGAATGTGTATTTTAGAAAAGAATAAACATATAAACTGATCATCTTAGCTTCTAATCTTAAGAAACTAGAGACAAAAAAGAGCAATATAGTCCTGCGAGAATGGCCATAATCAAAAAATCAAAATATAGTAGATGCTGGCATGGATGTGGTGATCAGGGAACACTTCTAAACTGCTGGTGGGAATGTGAACTAGTATAACCACTATAGAAAAACAGTGTGGAGATTCCTTAAAGACCTAAAAATAAAACTACCATTTGATCCAACAGTCTAGTCATTATATGAAAAAGTTACTTGCACACACATGTTTATATCAGCACAATTCACAATTGTAAAATCGTGGAACCAACTGAAATACCATCAATCAACGAGTGGATAAAACAAACAAACAAACAAAAAAACCCTGTGGTATATTTATATGCAATGGAATACTACTCAGCCATAAAAAGAAATAAATTAACAGCATTTGCAGCGACCTGGATGAGATTGGAGACAATTATTCTAAGAGAAGTAACTCAGGAATGGAAAACCAAACATCGTATATTCTCATTGATATGTGGGAGCTAAGCTATGAGAACAGAAAGGCATAAGAATGATACAATGGACTTTGGTGACTTGAGGGGAAGAGTGGGGTGGGTGAGGGATAAAAGACTACAAATATGGTGCAGTGCACACTGCTTGGGTGATGGGTGCACCAAAATCTCACAAATCACCACTCTTTAGTAACTTACTGATGTAACCAAATACCACCTGTACCCGAATAACTTACAGAAAAATAAAAATAATAATTCAAAGTGCTTTCATTTCATTCATAATAATTGAAAGTACCTTAATTTCATTCATAAAATAATAATTTAAAGTTCTTTAATTTCATTCATTAAAGTGCTTTAATTTCATTCATTAAAGTGCTTTAATTTCATTCATAAAGGAGGAATCTTCATGAACTATTCACTTCCTAATGTCCCTACCTCTTAATACTATTGAATTAGAGATTACATTTCAACAAGAATTTTGCTAGCGATAAAAATATTCAAACCAAAGCAGCATGCAATTAAATTGGGATGATATGTACTACATTGTTGTCATGGATTCTCATGTTGGCATGGTTGATACAATAAAAGAGAGAGGATGGGAAAAAGAAGAATTAACCTAAAATTAAAGGAAAGTGGTGTGTGTGTGAGAAAACATGGTACAATATGATATAACATTTATGCATTTGTGCAAAATATTGTATGCTTAAAGCAAAAGACATATTCTTCCCATTCCCTGTGTAATAAAGATACAGAGCACTTAAATGTAGTCTACTGATTTACTAATGCATTTATAACTAATCCAATAGTGACACCACTGATTGTGGGAAAATAATTTTCAGAGCACAAACACTTGATGAAGCTGTTTAGGAAGGAATAAAGAAGTGGAACGGGGTGGGGATTGGCAAAGACAAGGTGACTTCTAAGTCTGAGATTCTTTTTGAGTACATTACAATTCTGACACTAAGCACTTCTAAAGTAGAATATCAAGTCACTTCAATAACAACACAAAAATCTTGGTTTTGTTGTGTGCTTTGAATCTCAATGCAGCCTCAAAATTTATCGTGCCAATTGTGTTTTTCTATCACCATACAGGGTGCATCGCATATCCCAAAAGAGATCCTACAGTGTCATGTTAATTTAATCCCAATGACTGAGCAGCTGAAAACCCCTTTGTTCTTTAAAGGATGTTTTGTGAGCAACTGGTGCAATACAATTTTGCTTTTGCTTTGAACAAGTCCCAATGTCACCTCAGCTCTTTTACCAAGAGCTGCATTTTATTTGCCTGAGCGACCATGGAAACGCTGTGTAGATGGGTTTGTAGCACGCTATGTCTTTGTGACTTTCTACTACAAAGAATAGGAGGTTAAACACAGTAATTCTAACATTACACCCTAATTTCACAGTGCAGATTTTGTATTATTACTATAAATGTCTTTTTCCATTCCAGAGTGTGTTCCACATGGGTTATTTCCTCATTGATGATCATAGTAATTTAACAGGACTTGAAATTGGATGATCTTTTGTAGAAAGACTGATTTGGGCCAAGTTGGTAAAGAGATGAACACAGTGAGAAAAAGCCTTAGTAAAGGAAAGGATTAATTTTATTGCTGAGGAGTGTCCATTTCTTCAAATAATTTATGGATCAACAACATATGTTTCCTTGTTTACCCATCAAATACTGCTGGAACTTCAGTCTTAATGTTGTTCTAGGAAAAGATAAAGTCATAATATCCAGTGTTTTAATTTTTATTTAAAAAACAAACACTTCTTACTAAACTGAATGGGATGTCTAATTTAAACTCTACTTGGACTTCTGAGACCAACTTTTACAGGATTAGAGTAAAATAAAGTAACAAGGGAAAGGCCCTCTTTCAGCCCATTCAATGTGCCTTGCTCTCATTTTCTATAAAGATTTTATACATTTTGTTTTTCTGTTTAAAATGGTCTCCTTTCTACCTCTTCAGTCCTCCTACTATATAATTCTTTCTTATCTAGCACAGTCCCATTTGACCTTTAGATTTTTATTTCACATCCATCTATAGGTAAGGAATTCCCTGTTAGGGAAAAGAACCATCTTCTCCTGGAGCCATATACTTAATTTTATACTACAATTGTAATTTTACATTTGTTTGAGTAATAATAGAGTTAAAATGTTAAACGCGAAGCTCCCTAAATGACGTGAAGGTATCTATGTTGGAGGTAACTACTGCTTCCCAAAGTCAAACACAGTACCTGATGCAGGTGAGCTCTCAGTATATATTTATTGAATTTATAAACAAATCAATGATTACATAAACTCGCTAGCATCCCAGAACATAAGTTATTCCTACAATCTCATTCTTACAAGCTTGTTCTTACAGCCAAAATCAAACATCCTCCACCACAGGGCAGCTACTAAAGAATGTTGTTAGTTTCTCTGTGCTGTTCAGTAGAACTTTCTCTAATGATGAAAATGTTTGTATGTCTAAGATCATCCTATGACAATCAATATAGTAGCCACAAGTAGCTACTGCATAATAGAAATGTGGCTACTGCCACTGTGAAAGCGAATTTTATATTTTATTTAGTTTTAATTTATCTTAATTGTAATAGTCATATGTGACTACCGACTACTGTATTGGAAAGCACAAGATGGTTATTAAGTGACAAAATTTTTTCTTCTCATACTGAAAAATTAAGCAGAAGACTGGAGACATGCTGGTGGGAGATAAAGTTTCATGACTAGTGAAATCAGATAAACAACAAAACCACTCTCAAGTTTTGTAGATAATATCAAATCTTAGCAACACCAGGAGAAAGTATCAAAAATATGTAAAAAGATAACTTTATTTTTCTATTTTCCTTTTGTTCTTCTTCACCACTAACTAAAGTCAAGTACAGCTAAGGATATACTTTACTCTTTCACAGTGTCATTTCCAAAATCCAGTTCCAATTCAGCATCTTTGAGTAAATCTCCTCTGACAATTCTAGCCTCCAATGAACTCTCATTTTCCTAATTTGCCTTGCATTGTTGGTGCTGTACAACAAGTGCTTTCTTTAATTAGCATATTCTTTATATACTGCAGCTGGAAAATGACTCTTAAAGAAGATTAACCTTTTAGGTTAATGGGCTTCTTTTGGTCCATGACTAAAACAATGAAGAAAGAGTTAGCTCAATAACTTGAAAGGATTATTGCACTTCTGAGAACACCTAGCCAGTACCCTGAGAGTTATTTACCCTCTAGGAGAAATTGACCACAGATGTGACTTCAAATGCACAAGGATATATTTGATGGCATTTTCACTCTTGACTTGCCTAAAGTATGTTCTCACTATTGATGACCTCTCTCTTGTTTCAAATTCACTCCTCTCTTGGCTTCCTTGACACAGGTTAACCTTATTTTCTTCCCTATTACCCTATAATTCTCTATCTCTTTTGCTTGCTTTCTATCCCCTCTTTTGTGCTAAGAAACTTGAGGCATTGGCCAGGCATATGTCTCTGTATCTGTCTCATTTTGATCCTTTCTTTAAATGTTTCTCCTAAAGGGCAGATTTTGTATATATTTCCTACCACTTATTCACATCTAAACTTATCACATCAAAATTATTCAAATACCCTCCAGACCATGAAGTTCCCCTGATTATAATCTGGGTTCCTGTGTAATTCATCCTGATACTGCTAGATCATAGTCTTCTCTAAGTGCCATACTCATCAGGTAACTTCACTGACGATTTCTTGGCAGTGGTTTCTTAATGGCTGGAATCTCAGGTTCCAACTTCATATTGTGGTATGAGCTACAAAACTCTTTAATCTTAATCCATACTCCCCTGGAGAGCCCATTAAAAGTTGCTACTACTACTTTTATGACTCATCTACTTATGCTAGGTGAGTCTTCCTACAAACAGCAAGCACACCACATTAATTGCTTCATTGTCATGTCTTTCACTTGTTGAATCTCCTTTGACATATCTCTATTCTTATATAATAGCTGACTACCTCATTCATCAAAGTCATGCTTGACTTACATTCTGCCCATAAAATTTCTCCAACTACGTGAAAATCCAGGATTTTTTTTCTACTTCAGTGGTTATAAAATCAAATGGCCTTAGGGACAAGACACATAAGAGTAAATGGGCAACATAATTTAGATAAAATCTTACTATTGTATATTAAGCATGTAGGATTATTCTTTAATTTCTCCCCAGAATCCAGCTCTCGTTTTAATCTAAAACACAAAGCTCTGTCAATTACTTAAATTCCCTTGTACTTTTGTTGGAGACACACTGTATGAGAGAAGCAGCAGCACAGTAAGGATGATCACTAGCCACTGGTGCTCAACATACGTATCAGCAGGACAATAGGGAGTGGTGGAGACTGTGGTAACCTGAGAAGCACATGCTTATTCTAAAGGATACATTAATTTGCACCAGCTAATTGCCATAAGAAAATATGGGTCTAGTAATAGTAGACAGTATTGTCAGGAAACTCTAGGAATATTACTATTGTGCAAACTAAACCAAAAGCAGTTATGAGTGGGATACAATCCTTTTATGCGAATCTGCTTTCTGTCTTGAAACTCCGCAGTGAGGATGCATCTAAATAATATTTGCTATTGTGTGGTAGTTACTACATATGGGAAGTCTCGTTTCACAAAGAGATCCTAAGTTCTATGAAGAAACAGTTCATGGTTTACATGTTTTTGATCTTTCTCAGTGCTTAGCACAGTGCTGAGCCCATGAAACTCAAAGTGACTTTCTTGTTTATTACCTGCTTATTTTTACTTTGGCTAACCCCAAAATACAACTTTGGATAATATAAATTTTCTACATTTGTTTCATATCAATCCTTTAAAAATGTATATAAAGGACACATTATATATGCTCGATTCATTCAGTAACTATTGTCTAATGAATGAATGATATTAAACAGATGAAACAGATTTATGAATTACTATGAGACAAAAGTGTTAATCATAGAGATTTTTTTTAAACTTCAAAAGCCAAATTACCATCACATTGCTAGTAGGTTACTAAGTCACTCCCTAGTCAATGTCTGTAACTAGCTAAATGATTAGGATCTGATTACTGGAATCAGAAGGATATCAGATTGGTTCTAACTAAAATGATCTGTTGTAGATGTATAGACCTGAAACAGTGATAATCATGGCCAAAAAAAAAAAAAAAAAATCTCAAATGGAAAATAACACCAGGAAAAAATTGAATCCAGTACATGTAAGAGGCTAAGGAGGGAAAGTATGTAAAGTAAGCCTACATATATCATATATTTTCTCAACTTTCTACAGTACTTGTAGGCATTTTTCTCAAAACTATTCTAAGTAACCAGAAAAGTGAAAATAAATTCAGAGAGCCCCAGAAAATATTTTGACCTTCTCAACTTTTTTTCTTGTCAAGTCTAAACAGATTCTTAATTTGCCTTTGTAAGAAATATAACTTTGTAGTATCTGGAATGAGTTTTTAGTTATGGCAGGCTTAATATCACCACTGAAATTTAAAACAAACATTGTGTGCCCTAATTGTTGCCATTCTATATTTTAAAACATATTTACAATTACAAAAATGGGCTGCTGGTTACTAAATGTCAAAAATAGTTCAACTACAACTGGGCCCAACTTGACCCTAAAAATTTATCAATCATGAAAACACTTAATTTTCATAGACAATGTTCAATAGGTTAATGTATGCTAGCCATTTTGTTATATCTATCCTTTCCTGGAATTCTTTGTATGTGTTAATATTTGGTGTATTTCAAAATGATGACTAGTTTTATTTCTATTACCTACAGGAAAATTTTCTGACATGCCTGATTTCCCATAAGGCTTATGTTTCACTAAAATTGAATATACTGTACATGCTCTACATGAAACTATCTCATTGTTGAAGCACTTTGTAAAGTCAAAAACTCAAATATGGAAAATTAATATCACAGTTGTGGATTTATTAATTTCAATGTACATTGAACATTACTATTTATGAAAAGAACTGTTTGCTGTCTTATTATTCCTTTGAAATAATTATGCATTAGAGTTCCTAGCCCAAGACTACTTTGGATGTTTGCATAATATATATAAATCTAGGCAGGGTTGGGAGGAAGTACAAGAGTACTTTTGACTCTTATAATATTTGTAACTTATTTTGCTTTAAAATTTGAAATGAGAAGTAAGGGAAGAGAAAGGAAAGATATACCACAGAAGGAAAGGAAAATAGAAAAGTTCAATTTCACCCCATCACCACAAATCTAAATGACCAAGACAAGGTACAAATTTTGCCTTCTTAATGTTTCTAGAAATTCTATCTCTTTCTATTCTTAATAACCTTGTTTCAATCCAGTACTCAATTATTTGACTCGACAGTAATAAATTCCTAAGTGTGACTCCCATATCTCAATCTTTCCTTTTATCATGACTGAATCACCATCTATCTTTTCCTCCCTTCCTCCCTTCCCCCCTCCCTCCCTCCTTTCCTCCTTTTCTCCTTTCCTCCTTCCTTCCCTTCTTTCCTTCCTTCCTTCCTTCCTTCCTTCCTTCCTTCCTTCCTTCCTTCCTTCCTTTCTTTCTTTCTCTTTCTTTTCTTTCTTTCTTTCTTTCTTTCTTTCTTTCTTTCTTTCTGTCTTTTTCTTTCTGTCTTTTTCTTCCTTCCTTCCTTCCTTCCTTCTTTCTTTCTTTTTCTTTTTCTTTCTTTTCTTTTTCTCTTTCTTTCTTTCCTTCTTTTTTCCTTCTTATTTCTCTCTTTTTCTTTTCCCTCTGCCTTCCTGCCTTCCTTTCCATCCATCTATCTTTCTTTCTTTTCTATTTTTAAGACAGCATCTTACTCTGTCACTCTAGCTAGAGTGCAGGGACCCAATCATGGCTCACTGTAGTCTTAACCTCCTGGGTTAGAGATCATCCTAAGTCAGACTCCCTAGAAGCTGGGACTATGTGTGCCACCACACCAGGCTAATTTTGCCATTGTAGAAACAGAGTCTCACTATGTTGCCCAGGCTGGTCTTGAACTCCTAGCCTCAAGTGATCCTCCTGCGCTGGCCTCCCAAAATGCTGAGATTGCAGGCACGAGTCACAGTTTCCAGCCTCTCTGTCTTAATACATAGCAAACATTTCACCCCAGTCTATCTTTACATTTCTATCTTTCTTCAGCTTCCACTTTTGAGTTTGCAATTCCTAAACTCATAGTAGCTACCACATAGGCACCACGTCATTTCAGACATCCAAACTTGAATCAAGTTTCTTGTGCCTGAAATCTGATTCCGTGTGTGTCTGTGTGTGTGTTTTTCCCACCAGGTTATTTCTTAGTGTACAAAATTTGTTCTTGGTCAACATCTGCCCCCAACAGCCTGCCTTATCTTACTCCCTCTCATACTCCACCCCCAGTCTAGACTGAAGATTTATATATATGCTTCTCTAACACCCTGGATTTACCTCTCTCACTTTACTTACCACATGGCATAAGCTTTATGATAGCAGTGACCATGTCTGCCTAATTCTGGACTATACATCTGTGCCTAGGGCTACGCTTGGCACACAGTAGGAACTCATTAAATGTTTGTTGAATGAGATAGCAAACATGTCTCATGATGTGTCTGTCACCCATGCAAATAAGATACTAATTTGGCTACATTCCTCTGGACAAGGCTTCATCTTATTCCTTTTCTTACCTATCCCCAGAACCTAACACAGAAACTGGCACACAGTATGTGCTTAGTATATGTGTGTCAAACGGATCGTTTTATTTTTCTCCTTTTGTTTCTTCAGGCTGAATTCTGATGTCTTCCCTCCCAAATGACATCTCACTCCCCATCTCTTTATTTCTCTTCATGTTTTGTAGCACCCAATTGGAAACAGAGTAAGGGAAGAAAACTGATCAGTTTAGAGCCTGGCACTCTTAACCTCACAAAATAAGAAGTAGGTTTAGAGGACATGAGGACAGGCATATTTATCTGAGAACGCAGCCAATGGAAAAGTGACCTAAGCATCCCATTTCAGGACAAACTGGCTGTATGAGCCCATCAGTTCCACACCAGTTACCTAGAAACTATAGAGAGCTTTCATCAAGCCTTGTCCACCTCTCCTCTGCCCTACAGTGCTAGGTCAATAATGCCAATGTTAGAAAATATCGCCTTTGGGCCACAGCTTCTCTGGATACCAGTTCTCTGTGTGTGCCTCTTGCATTATCAGGGAAGAGGACAATGACTGTCCTGTCAGAAAAATATACCAAAAAACAAAGGGAATGCACAGAAACCCCTACTAATATGATTTTTTTGCAAACTTCTGACCCTCTGTCTAGTCTCAGTAATTATGAAAATCTATAAAATGAAAGAATTAGAGAACCCTAGCATAGTTGTGAGAATGAAATGACATAACTGATTTTGCTTATAACATAACAAACCTCCAGTGATTCACATATTATTGTTGTTGTTCCTGTATTGAAAGGGGCTTTATACTCAATTCAAGAACCAGCTAGCATTTGCAGCAGCTTTCACTTAAACATATTCAGGGTCAGGTCCCAGGCTCCAGCTTGGGGTTTCTCTAGGACAGAAATAATGACATTAGGACCCAATTATCCTGTGTTGTGTGGTGCTTTCCCATGCATTGGATGATGTTAGTAGCAGCCCTGATGTTTACTCACTAGCTGCTGACAACAAAACCTCCCACTGAGTGGTGACCATCAAAATATCTCCAAACATTGCCAAATGCCTCCTACAAACAAAATTTCCCCCAGCTGAGAATGCTGATCTAAACTACCTTTTTCTCCACTATCACAGAGTTTTATTACCTAGATCATTTTTTCCCTTACTGAACTAAATTTTGTCTCCTTGCAATCACAACCCATTAATACATAGCTTCACAGCACACACCTGTTTTTCACAAGTCAGATATTTGACAGTGATGCTTTTAATGCAATACAGGCTAGACCATTGTGTAAATTGGGGTAGCCTGTTGATGGCTTACCTTCTCAAATACTTAAATAAATGTGCAATAAGCATTCACCTTCATACTCAGATCTTTCTGAAGTGCTTGCAGCCTGGTGACAGTGACAAATTAAAATCTAATCTAAAACAAACACTGGAACAATATTATAAATATATATTAATTATAATCCTCAAGTCTCTAAGATAATTTTAAATTATTTTGTGGTTAAAATGGAAGAACTAATATTGTATTAACTTTACAGAATTGAAGATGAAGCAAACAATATTAAGCTCCAATTATACTGTATTTTCTTGCTACAGTAACCAGATAAACAAAGTTTTAAGCACTGATTTATTGTAGGATGATATTAAAATGGTGCATGAATATCAATTAAGAAGATAATTATTGTTTTAAAAGAAACCTTTACATCCTATCTCTCAAGGATTTTTTTTTAAATCTGAGGGCAGTAATAATATTTCTTAACATTAAATACTTTAGATGTGTCAAGCGTTGTGCTTAGAGGTTTATATATATTGTCACACTGTACTATTAATTTTTGTACCAATCATCAGGCTAGAATTTACAGTGGTAATAAGTAACCACAAATTTTCAGGTTCATTGTGGGTCAAAATGGGGTTCTAAAAGCATGTTTTCCTTGCTTTAGGACAAAACCTTCCCCATCTGAAACACTGCAATTGTAGGGGAAAGAAATAGTTTATATTGCATAAGTGCATTTAAAGACTTTCACCTGACATTTAATTGGTCAAAGCAAGTCACATGGCCACATCTAATTGCACAGAGCCTGGGAGATGATGAAACCTACTAAGTACCCAAAGGTGGAAAACGGAAATATCTGAGAATAGCATCACCACATTATCCCCATTGTATAGATGAGAAATCTGTCATGGGAAGGTTAATTAAACTGCCTGTCTTCACACATGCAATAAGTGTTGGAACTGGGAGTTGAACCCAGTGTATCCAGTTTGCTAAGTAACAACTATCCCCCACCCCACACAAATTTTAAAGGCATCAAATAGCAACCATTTATTTACTTCATGATTCTGTCGGTTGGCCATCTGGGCTGGGCACAGCTCAATGATTCTTTCAATCAGGCTTGGCTAATTTTTGCTAGGTTCCCTCATGCCTCTAAGATCAACTGCCAAGTCAGCTGGCAGCTCACCTATCTAAGAGAGTTCAGTTAGTATGGCTCTTTTTTGCTCCACACGATGTCTCACCCTTTAGCAAGGTAGCCCAGGCTTGTTCTCATGGCTGCAGGGGTAGGTTACTGAAAGAATAAGAGGAAGCATGGAAGACCAGAGTGTCACAACTTTCCTTTTGACAAAGTCAGTCACAAGGCCAGTCCAGGTTCAATGGGTGGAGAAATAGAGTCTACCTCTTGATGGGAGGTACAACAAAAATTATCTTACAAGGAGTATTGATAAAAGGAGAGGCAATCTGGTCTAAGTCCCCACATTATTAATCACTATGCTATTGTCCAATGATTAGTTTCTCTAGTTCAGGGATATAGGTCAAAGGCACTCTCCTGCATATTTATTTGTTGAAAACTTATGATCTGTTCTGTGGGTTTTTTAACAGTGCATTTTCATTTAATTTTTTATAAGACCTATAGAGCAAGATCAAAGACAAATAAAACAAGTAAGTGGTATGCTACATCTAATTATTTATCTTCAAAACAGTTGCAAAAATAGCACATCTAGTAATTATCCATATGATGATGTTATTTCAACATTTCAAAATGTTCAATTGGAGCTCAAATATGATAAAAAGCAAGTAAATATCATGTCAAGCAGTGATATTACATGGGAACTGTTAACAAGGTATTGAATTGATACTTTTGAATTTCCCAGTAGTTTTTCAAAGGAAATGTTGCTGGCTAGAGTTGCTCTTCATTTTGATGAATCAATTCATTATGTAAGTCCTTTTTACTCCTCTTGTCTAACATTTAGAACAATTTCTTCAAAGTCCCCAGTAGGGAAGTGTGACAGTATGATTAAGAGGCCCTCTTTGGAGTTAGAATTTGGGTCTGTATCCTGCTACCACCATATAATTATTGAGAAGCTTCAGATCAGTTATTTTACCTCCAAACTCAGTTTTTACATCTGCCAAATGGGAATTATCATAGTAAGTATGTCCTGTGTCTCTACACAAGACCAACAGTACAAAGCAAAGCATGAAACCTTGCAGGTAGTAATTTTTTAATAAATATTTGTTCTAATTGGAGCAGTCTTACTTCAGATAATAATGGTAATAAAGACACATTTAGAAACTTAAGAAAGAATAAGAGATGTTTAATTTTTTAAGTTGTATTCTAATCCCAAGGCAACTTTGAAAGTAAATGATTTTTAACATTCATGAAAGTATTTTATATTAACCACCATTCAGATACTTTCTAACTTCCTTCCCAATGATACAGATAAGAAGAAGAAATCTCTTCCATCCATTGCCCCCATTTTGTCCTCTTTAACTCAATGAGAGGATTTTTCTTCCATCATTTCCCTTTACCCTGGAGAGACTTAACCTCCCCAAAGGACCAATTACCTACCAGTGTTCAATACCTGACCTTTTCCAGGAAGTTAACATTAGAAAGATTTACTCTAAAGGTGTAGGGACAAAGCAGGTAAGAGAGGTCTGTGGAAGTTAGACAGAAATATAGGGATTCCATGTTCAAGACAATGAAGACAACATCAGCAGCAACAAGAAGACTAAGAAACAGAATCAGAGACTCCAGACTTTAAATTTGGGGCATAGTTTTGGAAAGAGAATGGGCCAGACACTACAGACGAAGGCAATGTACTCAACTGACTGTGTTACCTACATTACCGTCAGCACAAAAAGGTTCAAAGTTGAAGAATTTTCTAAATTCAGAGAAGTGAAGCATGGAGTAAATCAATTTTGCATACTCTATCCCTTTCTCCCTCTTTCTTTCCCTCTCTCATTCCCTCATTGCTCATTTTCCATTCCCTCCTTTCTGTGTCTCTTTCAAGAAAATCATAAATAAAGAATACAAATTATCTTTCTATTATTTGCTACATTCTTCAATGGAGATTATGTTTACCAACTTAAATCCACATATGTATAATAACAATAATAGCAAATAGGTGTTAGTGCTTATTCTGTGCTGGTTGTTTTTTTAACTTTTAAAAGTTAATAAATGTCATTTATAGAGTAGTTTTAAGTTCACAGCAAAATTGAATGGAAAATACAGAGGGTCCCCTTGTATCCACTCTCCCCACACATGCACAATCTCCCCTATTATCAACATTCTGAACCAGAATGGTGTTATATTCACACATCATTATCATCCAAAGCCCATAGTTTACATTGGGGTTTACTTTTGGTGTTGTACATTTCATGGGGTGGACAAATCTATAATGACATGTATCTATCATAATAGTCTAATACAGGGTGTTTTCTCTGTCCTAGGAATCTCTGTCCTCTGCCTATTCATCACACCCTCTCCCCAGTCCCTGGCAACTGCTAATCTTTTTGCTATCTTCATTCTTCTGCCTTTTCCAGAATGTCATATAGTTAGAATCAAACAGTATGTAGCCTTTTCAGATTGACTTCTTTCACTTAGTAATATGCATTTAAGTTTCCTCTATATCTTTTTATGGCTTGATAGCTCATTTTCTTTTAGCACAGAGTAATCTTCAATTTAATGGATGTATAGTTGGTCTACTTTCTGAGCTTTTTATGTGTATAAATATAGACAAACAGCTGCATATTATGAAGTCTAAACAATTCAATGATCATATTATTCTTATTGAACAAATGAGAACACTGGAGTAAAGAGAAATTGGCATGGCCAAAAGCACCTGGATTTAAAAAAATGGTAGCTATAAGCTAGGCATATTTGTTCACACCTGTAATCCTAGCAATTTAGGAGGCCAAGGCAGGAAGATCACTTGAGCCCAGGAGTTGGAGACCAGCCTGGGCAACATAGTGAGACTCTGTATTTAAAAAAAACAAAACAAAACAAAACAAAACAAAAAAACTTCACCAATTTATGCTTATTACCTGGGTGACAGAATAATCTGTATAGCAAACTGCCATGACATGCAATTTACATGTGACAAACCTGCACATGTACTTCCAAACCTAAAATAAAAGTTGGAAAGAAAAAAAAAATGGTAGCTAGAAAAAGACCTGAACTCAGGTCTTTACATCTTCAAAGCCTATCTTCCCTGCTATACATACATGAGAGATTGTGTTACATATCTCTCTTAAAAGTCCATTAACCAAAGTCTTATCAGTTTGTGTACCACTCCCTTTCATTTTTCTTTCAAGCAGTAAGTTTTGCTAGAAACAAAAAGCACCATAACCAATACAACTGTATTATTGTGAAGAAATAAAAAGAAGGAAAAACAGCAGCAACAAATCAACTGTTATGATATATCTTCTGAGCACATCCAGGTAATAAAGTTCATTAGATCATCCCAAACCATGTATCCACCCTATTTTACACTGTGGGCCTTGGAAAGATATGTATTTTCTAAATTATCTTAAAACTTCAAACTACAAATTCCCCCATTCTTTTTATTCATAGTGAAGATAAAACTACACTTGAAGTATTTCACAAGTTTACAAATGTCTGAGTTCTCACCTATAAGCCTTAAATGTGGTGAATTGGAGATTGAAGGAAACAAGAAAGCAATTGGGAAGGCCTGTTTGAAATCTGTCCTTAGCCTACGATGGGAACAAATGTTTCACTCTCTTATGATGTCAGTACTTTCTAATCAACTGCCAACTGGTCTTTTTATATCCACTTGAAAATATATTGTCCACACTTCATGCTTCAGTTTTGCTTGAACTATCATCTGTTTGCCTTTTCAGCAGAATAATCCCACAGGAGTTTTTAATTCTATGTGTAAATGTTGATTTTTAATATGGAATGTTATAGTAGTAATTTATACCATGAGTTAAAACCAGAGATTTCCTTTAAAAATTCTTATTCTCACAGTGATTATCATGTTTACAATAAAATTCAGTTCACTTTTCAAGGGTTTGAGAAGCAAAGAAATATTAAATGGGAAATAAGTATCCGATTTCATTTTCCTTGGGACTTCCAGGGACAAAGAAATGTGTAAATGTGAGAAAAATGTTCAGCCATGATTTAATTTAGTATATATGTTCTACTGTAATTTTGAAAAGCAAAGTCCTTAGTTGGTATAAGCAACTTATTTTTTTGATTAGAAAATTATTTATATGGAGAATGAGGAGCTTAAAACGGAAAAGGAAAAGGTAGACATTAAGTTGATATTGATACTTACGTGCTTGTGGATAAAGAGAAAAACGAAAACATGGATGAGGTTATTAAAATTTCCTTGGCAGTAGAGAAAAATGGAGAGGAAAAAAGGACAATACGTTTATTTATGAGAGAGAATAAAGGAAGAAACCAGTCAGGGATGCCGTTAGAGTGAGTCCTTTGTTGAAATATTTCAAACAAAAGGACAGCCTGAAAAATCAAGCTGCAGGCAGAGATAAGGGAACTTACACAGGGGTGCCTGCCTAAGACATGCCCACAGCCACACAAGTAAGAAAGGCCTACCCAAGTGACTTGCCCAGACATGCCCACAATAGAAAATTCCATCCCCTGACACATGCAATACGGAGTAGCTCAACCTAAGGGCCCTTATGCACATTAGGAGGACAGGGTGGAGCTACCAGAAATCTGGGCCTTGTACAAATGAGACACCCAGCCCTCACGGGTTTCTTATAAAAGCCCTTGTATATAGCTGTAAAAATGGCAACTCCCTTTTGGGCCCTTTCTCCGTGGTGGTGAACTTTCTTCTTTCGCTTATTAAACTTTCACTCCAACTTCACCGTTGGTGTCCATGCTCCTTAATTTTCATGGTCACGGGACAAAGAAATCCAGGTGATACCTCAAAAAATGAGAGACTGCTATATTGTGATGCATTGGTGAGACTATAGCGTTGTGGTACCCTGGTGAGACTGTAACATTTACATCTTTGCAGACAGTAATGTTTAATGAGTGCCTTAATTTCATGATGTAAGAGAAAATTAATGAGAGAAGTTCTATTCCCATCAGAAATGGAGACCCCTGGTACAGCTTCCTCTGTGTTTCATGGGCTGCTTGGATAGCATACACATCATTGGCCCCATCTTCGCCCAAATTATACAATAGCTTCCCTTAACAAGGTGTCCAGGCTCTTTAAAATCTGTCTAACCTCACATGTTTTCTTTACTCACTGTACTACACTGACCAGGGAAGGGAGTGAACAATGTCTTACATTTTGGCCCTCTCATATCCATATATAGTTTCCTAAGAAAACTATGAAAGTATCAATTCAAGTAATGATTTAAAAAGAAAACAAAAGAAAAGCCCATCATGTGTGGTAATATGTCCTAAGGGAAAAGTGGGAATTAACGTATACTGAGAACTTTTCTTGCTCAGACTTTCCAGTGAGGCCAAAACTATTTTCAGATTTTTATTCCTCCTGAATTTTGAATTCATATTTCTGGCCTCAGATTCCACTAGTATTGGAGGTTGATGAATTTCAGTAAGGAGTTCTTGATTTGTTTAGATAAGACCTCACCCTGTTTATAGCTATATCTTGAATTCCTACTGTATCTCCTATGACTGCTCTAGGCCAGGATATCACCCTCTCTCACTTGAATTATTGTAACTGACTTTTTACAGGTTCTCCTCATCTATTCAGTTTACCACTTCACCCTGCTTTAATCCAATCTCAACAGGTCTGTCAGGTCTTTGAGAATGTAAATCAGAGTTTAATTGGAAAGTAAAGGGTTAATCGATGGTTTTCTCTTGCCCTTAGGATAAATCTAAAACTTTGACCAGGTCTTGAAGGTTCTTTAAAAAGTTCTGCTCACCCTCATCTTGCATAACTTTATACCCAAGTACTACACTATTGCTATAATGTCTCTTGGCCCCAACAAGAAATAGTTTGGGAGGAAGAACCAGAGAAGTTTGAGAGTAGAGCTACTGCAGATTTGTACAATGCCTTAATGCAAATGAGGAAATAATGCTGACCTCCAGGCTGATGAATTTAACAGAAGATACATTTTCAGGGCAGATTAATTAGGAAGAGCTCCCTCTAACACACCCTGGGTGCATGTAGCCCCTCACTAGGTTGGTTACATGACACATTCAGTGGGGTGTACACACTGAGCTAGAGTCCTTTGAGCAGGGTACTACATACTGAACTATTTCCAGTGTTCCTTTCCCAGACTTACAGTCTTCCAAAATTCCCAACATCCTCCTGCCCCATTCCCATTCTTCACTATGTACACAGTAGTAACTTTCTCAGTCTTAATTGTTTCACCCCAAGTTTACTGTGTTCTGTATTCATTGCAGCATCCCTCTTGGGAGTGACTGGCATACAATAGAGCTGCAAAAAATATTTAACAAAGAAACCCATTTGTTTAGGTACAGTAGCTTTCGGTCTTTGCTGTGCATTTAAATTATACAGAGAGTTTTTTTTTTTTTTTAATTTGATGCTGTTAAAAGAAAAACTTCAGCTGAATTAAATTTAAAGAAGTTTAATTGAGCAAATCAGGCAGCCCCCAGAATCACAGCAGATCCAGCACAGCCACATGGTGGAAGAGTTATAGACAAAAAAAGGGAAGTGATATACAGAAATTGGAAGTGAGGCACAAAAATAAATGGATTGGTCACAACTCAGTACTTACCTTATTTGAACACAATTTGAGCACTCAGCAGTAAATGAATGTTTGAAGTATGGCTGCTGGGATTGACCAAGACTCGGCTATTGTTACAGGTAAATACTTCTAAGTTAGGTTTTCAATCTTGTTTACCTATTAAGTTAAGTTGCAGTTTGTCCACAAGGACTCAGACATAGAAATATGGAGTCCTTCTCAGGCCATATTTATTAATAGTTCACTTAACAATGCCCAGACCTCCACCTCAGAGAATTCCATTTAAATGGCCAGAAGTGAGGCACAGACACAATAATTACTAAAATTCTCCCAGATGATTATAATTTATAGCTGAAGCTGAGACCTACTGCTCTATTTTAGTATTTTTCAAACTTTAAAGTGCATGAGAATTTTCTGTAGATTCTGTTAGGATTCTAATTTAGTACATTTGGGGCACAGCCTAGGCTACTGCACTTCAGCATCAGTGGTACTGATGCTGCTCGTCCATGGCTCGCACTTTGGGTAGCAAAAGTAACAATACTTTTATAACCTGCTCTTCTCATATTCACTCAATCAAGTCACTGAGAAGGTAAACATGCATGGGCCCATGGGCTGTAACAATATCAAAACAATTGGATTGGTCTGAAAAAGAAGGGACTGAATGAAATTAATATCGACAGCTCTGCATTGGATTATCAAATAATGATATTTAAAATTTCATATATACATATAGATGTCCTAGAACTTTGTCATTATAAGTCAACCATCATGATCACAATGTATTATGCAATCTGGGAAACCTGTGGTTGTCAGTAACATGATTAAAACCTTAGATCCTGTTAAAATCAATTATACTCTTCCCATAAACCAAGCAATGATGATAGGTGATTTGGCAGATTATATGTGGCGTTCAGTTTGTAGAGATATTTTCTCTAGTCACTGGTTTGGAAATCACTTCTTCAATCCCTTCCCCTCGCCATCATCACTGGGGTAGGAGAGGAGAGGAGAAGAAAAACATGCACAAAGCTCATCTCAATCCTCCCCTGCCCCCTAGAAAAGAAGTTTGGCAAAGGTTAACATAATCTCCATCTAGGTTTGAAAAACTTTCGAGCTCTATAACCAACTGATGATATGAATTCTATGAAAGAATGGGTAAATTCTTCTATATCCATAATAGATTCTGAAGGGATGCAAATGGAATAGCAAACTGACTCTAAAAAAGATTAACCTGATAGAAAGTTTGTCTTGCATGATGAGTCTTCAAACTTATGCAAAAACTGGACTGTTTTTTAACTGACTCTATTTCCAAGGTTTAAAATGTAAGTGGAACAAAATAAGCCTTTTTAAATATTGAATATGTGACCTTATGTAACAACTAATCTAATATTTATTTTTTCTGGAACTTGTAAAAATCTTTATTAAAAACACAGAAATCTAGTGATGCTAATACATAAGTAAAATGTCTATTTATTTCATTGAAGATTAACCTCTGTGTCATTCTAATGTTTAAAAAACTTACAAAGAGGCATATCTGGAGAACTAATCAAATACTAAGAAGAAAGAAAAGGGAAAAAATATCTAAATTTGAACAAAACATACTGCAATCCTGTTATTACTCACTTCAAAATGAAATACAAGATTCCAGGCAAAAATGGTTGACTAGACACAGCCAGAAAATGCCTCTGCCATGGAGAGGAATAAAAATATCAAGTAAACTACTACACTTGGAACCAATCTTTTAAGGGAAAGTACTGAAAATCAATAGAGAGGCAACACAGATACTGTGCTTGGAGGAGGAAGAAGCTAGGAAGCCTGCTCAGAGTCGCTGGTTGCCAAGACTGATTCCAGTCCTGCACTGGACCCAAGATAAGGTTGAGAGAAGGAACTTCAGGGTACCACTCCCATTGTGGACTTCTGGGATCCTGCCTACAGGAATTCCCAGGCCCCTCAAGCTTTTGAACCAGTAGGAGGAGTTACCTAGAGAACAGACAGAGACACAGCTCAAACCAATGCAGACCCCAAAAGATGTTGCTACATGGTGCATCTACAGAAAAGCATAACCTTAGGTACCCATCCCCGAAGGCTGTCCATCTTCCACTAAGTGGCTGCAGCTTCTGTTTTCTGCCAGGCCAGGAGAGAGCATGGCTGCCATTGCCACAGGACTGGGTGCATCTAATCCCGGTGTCCGCTTGCCTGCCTGCCCCTCTTTGCAGGAGGGTGCCTACAGCACAGTCTCCATTGAGCAATCTGAGTGTTTTGCTGGTTGCCTGGAAGCAGTTCACTATCCACTAGAACAGCCAGTGCTGGACCTTGAGGGGCCAGAGAACAAATCTGCAGGCCTGGTCCAAACTAACCAGGACACATGGACACCACTCAAGGGTATTAAGCTAGGATCTGTGGCCTGAGCTCTAGCAGGGGAGGAGCCCCTGCTCTCAGAACACAAGGAAGAGTGTGGCACAGGTTCATGTGATGGCACAGGAGATGGGTGCCCTCCCTTCAAAAGACATGTGTAGGAAGGATGTGACCTTATAGCCAGCTGCAACTTCTTACCCAGGGAGCTCTATGGTCTGAAACATCTGCAATGGCTCAACAATCTGGGTGAAAATGGCTTGGGACAAGCCTAGCTGGTCGGGTCTGCTATCAAGGAGGATACCAGAGGAAGACCTGCCGGGCCAGGGGATCATGAGCTTGGAGAGCTCCACAGCAATCTGCTGGACTGAAAAACCCCAGAATGTGGGTACCATATGGCTGCACACTGTATTAGATTATTCTCACACTCCTATGAAGAAATACCTGAGACTGGATAATTTATAAAGGTGAAGGGTTCAATTGACTCACAGTTTTGCATTGCTGGGGAAGCCTCAGAAAACTTACAATCATTGTGGAAGGCAAAGGAGAAGCAAACACCTTCTTCACAGAGCAGCAGGATGGAGTGAGTGCAAGCAGTGGAAATACCAGATGCTTATAAAACCATCACATCTTGTGAGAACTCACTATCATGAGAATGTATGGGGAAACTGCCCCCATGATCCAATCACTTCCCACTGGGTGCCTCCCATGACACATGGGGACTATGGAGAGTACAATTCAAGAAGAGATCTTGGGTGGGGACACAGCCAAACCATATCACACACTCATGGCACCACTGCCTTGTCTGAGGATCCTCTGCCCTTTATGCACTGCATTACTAGATAATCTACAGACATACCCCACAACCCACTCTGACTTTGGGGTGCCCAGGGAACTAGCAGGTCCCTGGGGAAGTATCCCGGTGGCCTAACACTCAGCTCAGATTGCCCCCTAAGGGAGTAGGGAGCACAGTCTCCCAATGTCCCCCTTGGGGAAAAGAAATGTGGGTGCTACCAGTAGTTGAGGGGGATACCACCAAGGCCCAGGAAGGGACTTGGTAAGGGAGTGATCTCTTACTGCCCACTTCCTCTCCCTACAGCACTGCTACAGAGGCACTGAAATACAAATCCACCACAGGATGCTGAGTGTGAGCCTCACTCTTTAACCTTACTCTTTTTTTTTTTTTTTTTTTTTTTTTGAGACGAAGTCTCGCTCTGTAGCCCAGGCTGGAGTGCAGTGGCCGGATCTCAGCTCACTGCAAGCTCCGCCTCCTGGGTTCACGCCATTCTCCTGCCTCAGCCTCCCGAGTAGCTGGGACTACAGGCGCCCGTCTCGGCCTCCCAAAGTGCTGGGATTACAGGCTTGAGCCACCGCGCCCGGCCTTAACCTTACTCTTAAGCACTATCCACTGGACTGCAACCTGAGTTACACTATCAAACAAAAATAATGTTGCTTCAACACGTGTAAATCCAATCTACAACCAAGGAACCTATACAGAGCCTTAGCCTTCTGACAGTTCCCTGAAAAAAAGCCAATCAACTATACACAACATACACCACATTGAAAACCTCTAGGGAAAAAAAGAATATAAAAACAAAAAGCCTCATGCAAACAACAGCAAATTCAAAAATTAAAAGAAGCACTAGCTCCCTCAGACAAGAAGGAATTAGTGCAAGAACTCTGGAAATGTAAAAAGTCATGGTGTTTCATTACTTACAAATGTTTGTATTGGTTCTTTAGTAAAGGTTCCTAACCAGATTCAAATTCTGAAATGACAGCCATAGAATTCAGAATCCGGTTGGCAAGGAAACTCAACAAGGTCCAAGAGAAAGTTGAAATATACTCCAAGGAAGCCAGAAAAACAACATGATACTTGAAAGATTAAATAGCTTTATTAAGAAAGAACCAATCTGAACTTCTAGAATTGAAAAATTTACTAATATAATTTTGAAATACAATTGGAAGCTCAACGATAGAGTAGACAAAGCGAAGGAAAGAATTTCAGAGCTTGAAGACAAGTCCTATGAATCAACCCAATCAGACAAAAATACAAAAGAAAAAAATTAAAAATGAACAAAGCCTCTGAAAAATATGGGATTATGTAAAACTACCAAACCTACAATTCTTTGGCATTCCTGAGAGAGAAGAGAGAGTAAGCAATTTGGAAAACATATTTGAGGACAAAATGACCAGTCCCAATGTACCTAGTCAACAGATTTTCAAGTTCAACATGAAAGAAAAAAGTCTTAAAGGCAGCTAAACAAAAGAGCCATATCACTGAAAAGGGAACCTTATCAAGCTAAAAGTGGACTTCTCAGCAGAAATCTTACAAGACAGAAAAGAATGGGAATCTATCTCTAGCATTCTTAAAGAAAAGAAATACAAACCAAGAATTTCATATATTGCTAAACTAAACATCATAAGCAAAGGACAAATAAAATCTTTCCCAGATAAGCAATGACTAAAGGAATTTGTTACCACTAGACTGGTCTTACAAGAGCTTAAGGGAGTTGTAACATGGAAACAAAAGAATACTATCTGCTACCACAAAAACATACATAAGCACTTAGACCACAGACCCTACAAAGCAACTACATAATCAAGACTAAAAAGCAACAAGTCAATGACTCTGCAAAAGGAACAAAAGTTCAGACATTTGTATTAAGCTTGAATGTAAACTGTCTAAATGTTCCACTTAAAGGACACAAAGTAGCACTTGGAAAAAACAACAACAACAACAACAACAACAAGATTCAACCTTCTGCTGTCTTCAGGAGACCCATCTCACCTGTAATGACACCTATAGGTTCAACATAAAGGAATGGAGAAATATCTATCACAAACATGGAAAATAAAAAAAGAGCAGGAGTCACTATTCCTGCATAGAATAAAACAGACTTTAAACCAACAACAGTAAAAAATAAATAAATAAAAAGACAAATAAGGCCATTACATAATGATAAAGCATTCAGTTCAACAAGAAGACTTCACTATCTTAAATATATACACACCCAACAATGGAGCATCCAGATTCATAAAACAAGTACTTTTAGACCTAGGAAAAGACTTAGACAGCCACACAATACTAGTAGAGGACTTCAACACCTCACTGACAGCATTAGACAGATCATCAAAGAAGAAAACTAAGAAAGAAATTCTGGATATAAATTTGACACTCAGTCAATTAGATTTAATAGCATCTACTGATTACTCCACTCAACAACCACAGAATATACACTCCTCTAATCTGCACATGGAACGTACTCTAAGACTGACCACATGTGGGGTCATAAAGCAAATCTTGATACATTTTTTAAAAAGTGAAATTGTAGAAAGAATACCTCTCTCAAATGACAATACAGTAAAAAATAGAAATAAATACCAAGAGGAACTCTCCAAACAACAAAATTACATGAAAACTAAACAATGTGCTCCTTAATGTCTTTTAGATAAACAATGAATCAAGGCAGAAATCAAAACATTCTTTGAAACAAATGAAAACAGAGACATATCATACCAAAATCTCTGGGATGCAGCAAAAACAGTGTTAAGAGGAAAGTTTTTAGCAGTAAATACCTACATCAAGAAGACAGAAAGAGCTCAAAATAACAATCTACCATTGCACCAAAGGTATTAGAAAAACAAAAACAAATCCCAAAGATAGCAGAAGAAAAGGAATAACTAAAATCAGAGCAGAACTAGACAAAATTGAGACCTGAAAAAGCATACAAAGAATCAATAAAATGAAAAACTGGTGTTTTGAAAGGATAAACAAGATTGATCAAGCACTAACTAGATTAACAAAGACAAAAAGAAGATCCAAATAAGCACAATCATAAATGACAAAGGTGACATTACAATCAATCCCACAGAAACACAAAAGATCCTCAGAAATTGTTATGAACACACCCATTTGTACAAACTAGAAAAATTGGAGTTAATGTATAAATTCCTGGAAATACACAACCTCCCAAGATTGAATCAGGAAGAAATCAAAACCCTGAACAGACCAAAAACAAGCTCTGAAATTGAATCAGTAATTCAAAAAACCTACCAACCCAAAAAAATCCCCAGATCAGATGGATTCACAGATAAATTCTACCAGATGTACAGAGAAGAGGTCTTTCCAATCCTACTGAAACTATTCCAAAAAAATGGAAAAGAAGCAATTCCCCTTTAACTCATTCTACAAAAGCAGTATCTTCTTAATACCAAAATCTGGCAAAGTCACAATGAAAAAAGAAAACTATAGGCCAGTATCCCTGATGAACATAGTCTCAAAAATTCTCACCAAAATACTTGCAAACCTAATCCAGCAGGACATCACAAATTAATTCCCCATGATCAAGTAGGCTTTATTCCCTGGGTGCAAAGTTGATTCAACACACAGAAATCAATAAATGTGTTTCACCACATAAACAGGATTTTAAACAAAAACCTTATGATCATCTCAAGAGAAATAGAAAAAGCGTTCAACAAAATCCAATATTACTTAATGATAAAAACCTTCAACAGTTTAAACTAGGTATCAAAAGAGCATACCTCAAAATAATAAGAGCCAGCTATGACAGACACACAGCCAATATCATACTGAAAAGGCAAGAGTTGGAAGCACTTCCCTAAAGAGCTGAAAGAAGAGAAGGATGCTCACTCTTACCATTCATATTCAACGTAGTATTGGAAGTTCTAGCCAGAACAATCAAGTAAAAGAAAGAAATGTAAGGCACCCAAATAGGAAAAGAGGAAGTCAAATTATCTCTCTTCACTAACAATATGATTCTAGACCTAGAAAACCTTAAAGACTCCAACAAAAGGCTCCTATATTTGATAAACAACTTCAGGAGTCGCAGGTTACAAAATCAATGTACAAAAATCAGCAGCGTTTCACAAGCCTACTGTAACCAAAACAGCATGGTACTGGTACCAAAACAGACATATAGACCAATGGAGCAGAATAGAGACCTCGGAAATAACACTACACATCTACAACCATCTAATCTTCAACAAACCTGACAAAAGCAAGCAATTGGGGAAAGGTCTCCTATTCAGTTAATGGTGCTGGGAAAACTGAATAGCCATATGCAGAGAACTGAAACTGGAACACTTCCTTACACCTTATATAAAAATTAACTCAAGATGGAGCAGATTTAAAAGTAAAACTCAAAACCATAAAAACTCTAGAGGAAAATCTAGGCAATACCATTCAGGACATAGACACTGGCAAAGGCTTCATGATGAATACACGAAAAGCAATTGGAACAAAAGTCAAAATTGACAAATGGGATATAATTGAACGAAAGAGCTTCTGCACAGCAAAAGCAACTATCATCAGAGTGAACAGGCAACCTACATAATGGGAGAAAATTTCTGCAATCTACCCATCTGACAAAGGTCTAATATCCAGAATTTAAAAGGAATGTAAACATATTTACAAGAGAAAAAGACACAACCTCATCACAAAATGGGCAAGGGATATGAGCAGACACTTCTCAAAAGAAGGCATTTATGTGGCCAACAAACATGAAAAAAAGCTCAACATCTCTGATCATCAGAGAAATGCAAATCAAAACCACAATGAGATACCATCTCATGCCAGACAGAATATCTGTTATTAAAAAGTCAGAAAACAGTAGATGCTGGCAAGGCTGTGGAGAAATAGGAAAACTTTTACTCTGTTGGTGGGAATGTAAATTAGTTCAACCATTGTGGAAGATAGTGTGACGATTCCTCAAAGATCTAGAACCAGAAACACCATTTGACCCAGCAATCCCATTACTGGGTATACACCCAAAGAAATATAAATCATTCTACTGTAAAGACACATGTACACGAATATTTATTGCAGCACTATTTATAATAGCAATGACATGGAACCATGGAACCAACCCAAACCATGTCCAGAAAAATGAAACTGGACCCCCAACTTTTCACCACATACAAAAATTAACTTGAGATAGATTAAAGATATACATACAATATCTCAAACTATAAAATCCTTAAGAAAACCTAGGAAATATCTTTCTGGACATTGATTTAGGCAAAGAATTTATGACCACATCCTCAAAAGCAATCACAATAAAAACAAAAATTGACAAGTGGGACTTACAGAAACTAAAGACATCTGCACAGCAAAAGAAACTATCAACAGTGTGAACAGACACCTAGAGAATGGGACAAAATATTTGCTAACTATGCATCTGAGAAAGGGCTAATGTCCAGCATCTAGGATATGAACAGACTTCCTCGCAAAAAAAGTCACACAGGTGGCCAAGAAACACATGAAAAAATGCTCATCATTACTAATCATCAGAAAAAAGGAAATCAAAACCGCAATAAGATACTGTCTCTCACCAGTCAGAATGGCTATTATTCAAGTCAAAAAATCAGCAGATGTTAGTGAGGCTGTGGAGAAAAGGCAATACTTACGTGCTGTTGGTGGGAATGTAAATTAGTTCAGACACTGTGGAAAGCAGTTTGCAGATTTCTTAAAGAATTTAAAACAGAACTACTGTTTGGCCCAGCATTCCCATTACTGATTATATACCCAATGGAAAATAAATCATTCTACCAAAAAATTCCATTCTACCCAATGGAAAATAAATCATTCTACCAATCATTCTACCAAAAAGACATCTGTATGCATATGTTTACTGCAGCAATATTCACAGTAGCAAAGACATGGAATCAACCTAGGTGCCTTCCAGTGGTGAACTGGATAAATAAAATGTGGTATGTATACACCATGGAATACTATTCAGCCATAAATAAGAATGAAATTATATCTTTTGCAGCAATATAGATGCTGCTGGAGGACATTATCCTAAGGAAATTAACACAGAAAGGGAAAACTAAATATCACATGTTCTCACTTATAGGCGGGAGCTAAACCTTGGGTACACACAGACATAAAGATGAGAACAGTAGACACTAGGGACTTCAAAAGGAGGAAAAAGGGTGGAGAACAATGGTTGAAAATCTTCCTGTTGGGTACTATGTTCACTACCATATGTTGGAATCAATAGAGGCTCAAACCTCAGCATCAGGCAATATAGCCTTGTAAGAAACCTGCACATGTACCCCCTGAATCTAAAATTAAAATTAAAAGAAAAAACCAAAATTAAATACAAATTGTATTGCATCATTCTATATCTCTTGTGAGAGAAGTTGCAGACTGTAAATATAAAGATTATCTTGATATGGCTATATTTTAATTAATCAATTCATTGACTTAATGAGTATTTGAGTTTGCTAGTATAGGAAATTTTATTTACAGATTTTCTGTCCTGATGGCTAGCATTGGTAATATATATAACTACCCAGCAATAAAGATGTTATTTTTATCAGATATAAAGTTTTCATTTTATCAAATGTTTAGTATTTCTTAATCATTTCTAAAAATGTCAATCTTTTTACTAAATATTCACTTTTTATCTTTTGATGATTGTGGAAAGTTCCAACATATTGCATTTAGAAAACTCCATGTGGATATGTTTTTAAAGAGTGGAAGGGGGGTCTACAATAGTTTCCAGGACTTGATTGAAATTGAAATGTTTTTAATGAACTTCATATTAAATGGTGTAATTTGTTAAATATATAAAATGATTACTAAGGAAAGAAATGATTCGAAACATCAAATTCAACTTAAGAAGTTTTCTTTTTTTTTTTTTTTAAGTGGCAGGGTATTTTACAGTCCCCTTTGTGGTAAAAACATCCATTGCTCTAAAGACTGTTTTTTCCCCCACAATTTTAAAATATTTATATAAAGACATATATATAATAATAATTATTAGATGATGTCAAGTGTATATATATATATATAGCATTATATTAGAATATGTCAACTATATATACATTTGACATATTCTATTACTTTTTACTCTATAAAGTACCTCTGTTGAAAGAGAAAATAAAAGGCAATTAAGACAAAATTGAAAGAAAGAATTTTAATTTTGTTGTGTGTTTTTTTTTTTTTTATGGCTTCGAACTGCTTTGTTTAGTCTCTCTTATTTTCTTGCCTTCTCCTCACCCCTTCTTAAATTGTTCAGTTCCACCATTCCTACTTTTAGGACATTTTTCTCATGCTTTTGTAACATTCCAACATTTCCTATTTCAAGGATGTGATCCTTTGCCTGGGGCACCTATTTGCCCACTGATTAACAGACAGTGTTGCATTGCTCTCCTCATTCTCTTGGTGCTGGTCACCACCACCCTCAGCTTCTACCCAAAAGGATATCCTTAGTCAAAATAAGATGGAAAATCCAGATAAGGTCTAGATAGATTCTTTTGTTAGACAATACAAAATGGATCCTCTTATTTGCTAGATACTTTTAAGAGGATCATGTTGGAAGGGTCCTGTAAAGATCTTAATATCATCAATTGCTAAAGGAACAGCATAATAGAAACAGATTTCAGCAGCCTAGGCTGGGATCCTGACCATTCTTTTGGGCTAGCCCCATTCCACAAGGGACACCATGTCTCACAGTTGAAACATGAGCTCTGGTGTCTGAATACTCAGAGAATTTAAATTCTGAATCCAGCACTAACTCTTCAGTCTCCTTGGAAAAATTATTTAACATCTATGAGCTTAGTTTCTTAACATATAAAATAGACATAATATTTACCTCACAGTATCGTTATAAAGACCAAAACAAAAAAAAAAAAAATGAGATATGACTGAGATCACTCGTAAGTACCTAATCAATGATAGCTATTTAAAAAAATTTTATAACAGGTGAATGAAAGCTGTCCATAATATCAAAAAGATTTGCAATATAAATAGTATAAATAGGAACAATGTTTTTGTAGTATAGAGTTTATAAACACAAATATTTGGTTAGAAATATACACCTGTAAATTACCATGGAACAAAGGAAAAGGCTAGATTTCTAAATTCCATGGATATGTACTAAAAATTATATGCATTGATCAATAAAGTGTGAAAGGACTGATGAAACAGACTGTATTTTTCTGGGACAGTAATTTTGTTCTATGAATTATTTATAAGGAGAGTGAAGTAGAAATAAAAGAAATATGAAAGCATAAGGCTTACCTTATCAGTCACAATCTTTTAAACATCAGCAATGAAGTTATAATCATTTACCACAGGGTGGAACATCCACGAAAAATGTAACATTGTGTCATGTAAAAAAAGTGTATCATAATATGTAAAAGAAATTAATCCCTGTTGAGTTGCTAAGAATCTGCTGTGTTCTCCCTAATTGTGGATTTTTCTTCTCATAGCAAGGTAAAACAAAAAAAGTAGGTAAAAACAGGTTAGTAGGGAGTGAGTTTGTCAAGTAAGAACCTCTTCTATATGTGGTCTTTTTTAGCATCTGGTACATCATGACTAGCAAATGCCAATACAGAACAAGAGCCGTTTATGTCTTATTTTACATACAGGGAAACTAAGGACTGACTCAGGAGGGAGTAGCACAAGTGAACATAGCTGGCTAGTGGTAACAGTAACATGCAGATCCTGGTTTTGTGATTATCAGTCCTTTATCCTTCCCACTTCACTCCCTGCCTAATTTGTAAAGCATTCTGGCAGGAAGTAACGACAAGAAAAACAAAGTCAGACTTTGCTTTATGCTAAATTTCATTATTAGATTAAGCAAGCTTTATTGGTGCTGTGAATACATAATAAGAAAAAATAGTAAGAGGGCATTTTGATTTAGATAATAATAGTGAGTGTACAGGGGCCTTTCTGTGTCCCATACCATCATTTAAAGTCTTTATGTATATTAACTCATTTACCTCCTGATGAAGGCATTATTATTAATTACTCTTAGTTTACAGAGAAGGACATTGAGTCATTGCAAGGTTAAGCCAAAGCCATAATCACATAATCTAATAATATGTTTTTCTCATTTTTGATGGATGCTTATATGAGATCTAAAATGATTGTAGCAAAGAATAAATACCTTATGATCTAAGAGAAATATATGTCCAATACTACACAGAATAGGCATAGAATGATTACTTATATAGGAAAGTATTGTAACTATATAAGAAAAATGTAGAACTGATTCAGGCCCAAAACAGATAATATGAATCAGGCTGTACACTAAAATATCTTTCCCAGTTGTTAATGTCTTACAACTTGAGAATAGCTCTTAAGTCATTCTTTTCTCTTCCTACTTCCTCACATTGGGACCAAGGACTATGAGCTTTTTGTTGCCTGCTGTTTGGGGTATGTTGATCTAGTCTGGGTGCCAGTGAAGCAGTGAAGCCCAATATGTCAGAATTTTATGTTGAGATAGCAGAGTAAAGGCCATTTTCTCTTAATGTCTTTTTCTTGAGAGTTTTTGTTTTCCAATTTAAGGTAACTGGAGAGATTTCACCTTTTTCTGAGAGAGGAGTCTTTGATTTGCACTTAGAGCTTTTGGGTTGGCTGTGTGTCTCTTCAGAAGGGAAAATATCACTTTTAATAATGTATTCTGGCAGTGGGACCCAAAATTGCTAGGGTAAGCATTAGTTAGTGAAGAGAGGATAGACACTTTCTAAATTATTAAAGTACAATTGGTACATGATATCTCTAACATTTCCAGGGAAAGACTACTGAAGAATTTATCATTTGTAGATTTATTTCCTTGCAAAACTTGTCGCCTTTTAACTTGTCTTCATGAAAATTTCAGTGGTTCACTTCCCATAAAAATATCATTTATGCTAGTTATGATGACAGCAAAAAAAGGGTGAGAACGTTACTCTGTGGTAGAGTAAGCTGTCAGTCCTACATAAAACACCTGTGAATAACAACACAAGGAACTCTGTTCTCCTCATTGTGTTCATGCTTTAGACGCTTTGAGGGTCGTAAGCACCATTTTCACTACTGTGTCTTCAAAAATTGTCAGAATGATTTCCTCCTTTCCCAGACAGCATTGGAATTGCAAAGAAACATTTAAATATTTGACATGCTTTTGAGTTTTCTGGGCCCAATTCTCCATTCATTGCAATGAAGCTGTTTCTTGAATGCTAACCGGACTCTGCTTGAATTTAATTTGAGGAGCCATTTTCATGTTGGGAAGATTTTTATAATTATTAAAAACTACAGATAGACACTAGGGAAGAGACTGTTACTATGGAGATCTTTCTGTTCCCAATGTAAAATAATAATGACTTCAAAAACAGAGAACATAGAGTTGATACACAGTTTTTGTAAACAGAAATGCATGGATGGATGAATGAAAAATACCCAAGGCAGACACATAAGAGGAACAAACACACGACGATTATTGGCACGCACTGTAATATTGTATAACTCCCTCAATCATTAACTAACAGAAAGATCCTAAGACTGTTTTTTAGACTTAACATGGGGAAAACAACAAAATAAACATATGATTTATCTAAAGACTATAAAACATAATGCTCACAAATGAATAAATACTAATGAATAGTACAAAACCCTTTTGGAAGATAGGGGTAAAGACTAGAGGTTGCTAAAACAAAGCCAGTACTACCCACGTGGAGAAGAAAACAGCGTCATGTCTAGGAAATGCCCTTCCGTCCATGTTGTTCCCCCCGATGCTATCGCATCTTTTTTGTCATAAAGCAAAAAGTGCTCTGTGAATTAACTTCTGAAAAACATAAATATCTTTGCAAATGCCAGGGCAATATTCCCATAGAATTCACAATACTGTATGTAGGTATCAAAGTGTTCTGATCACCACCTTGCCTTCATTCCCACTACCAAAACAGACTCAAAAGCATTTTAAGTTTTTGTAGGGCTAGCATCACAGGTGTGTACTGCACGTAGTGTTCAGCTGCTCCCTATTGTTCTTAAGGTCAAGTTCAAGTCCCTGAATGGGCCCAAAATATCCTCAGCTCTCTGTTTACTTCTTTAACCTTGACTCCCCTCTTACCACTTCAAATATATTGAATAATTTCCTAAAATTTCTGATTTTCTTCTGACCTTTGTAAATCTTTGCTTCAAAAACACTCACCTCCATTTTTCTTTGAAAATTTTTGCTCAGGTTTCCACAAAGATGTCACTTCCTCTGGCTAGACTTCTCTAAAGCGCGTCTACTTATATGTGTCTCTGCAGCATCCTATGACTCCATTATATAACTGCTCATCTGTGTCTTTTTCCTGCTTGTCTTTCTCCGCAGGCTGTAAGACCTGGGAATACAATGGTCTTGTGCACCATTGTGTTCCCACCACTGCACTCTCACCATTCTGAACCATTGCATACCCCAGCATCTGCTTCACAGTGGTGCTCAATAAATATTTATATCCCACAAGATCTTAGAGTCTTACTTTCTTACTATCAATGTTTGAAGTTAATCTGGGGCTAAGAAGAGGAGACAGTCTATCTGTTGAACATGGTAGTACAGTGTGTCTTAGTTTGTTTTGTGTTGCTATAACAGAATACTCCAGATTGGGTATTTTTAGAAAATATATATTTCTTTAATTTCTGAAGACTGGGAAGTCCAGTGTCCAGGAGCCTGCACACATCTGGCTAGGGCCTTTGTGCTGTATCATCCGATGGTGGAAGGCAGAAGGATAAAAGAGCTCATGAAAGAATAAGAATGAGTGAGAGGAGACTGAACTCACTTTTATCAGGAACTCATTCCTGCACTAATGACATTAGTCTGTTCATGAGGCCAGAGACCTCATGGCCTAATCACCTTTTAGTGGTTCCAGCTTTCAATACCCTCACAATGGCAATTAAATTTAAACATGAGTTTTGGAGAGATCATTCAAATCCCAGCAAGGTGGAAAGTAAAACACTGTTTATGGAGTAATTTCTCCCCTATTCTAGCTAACTGAAAACTCTCAGCTGATAAAAAATGGTGGGTTGCTGAAGTATATAAAGTAACCTTAATAAATTTTTCTGCCTATTCGTCCAAACCGACCTCATCTTTGAGGTTTAGTTCATATTACACCTCTTCTCTGGAAAACCTGCCTTGACTTCTCTAACAATGTGAGTCTCTACTTATCTCTGCCACCCCTTACTATCTATCCACCTGGAGGTGTTTGTAATAAAGACCCATACAGAGTGGTTGGGATGAATCTACTGAAGGTCAGTGGTTTGAAAATACGGCTTTGCAGAGAAGCATTAAACTTGATGAGTTCCTCATCCGACATCACATTATCATCCTCAACTTTGGGTATTGCAACCTCAGACTGCTCAGAATCGTGAAATTGATCGGTATTGAAGAAATTGTTTTACTCTCATCACTCATAAGAGATCGAAGTTCATAAATCAGGAAGTCCGCTAATTAATTTATAATGAGAAAGATGAGCATTGAGTGGAACTGACTTTGATGTTAGTCCAACAAGCATTTTCTCCCTGTAGACATGCTACACAGAATTCAAATTATTAGAACTTTGCTTAGTGAACCCTAGAATCAGAACAAGGGGAACTACACAAATATTGAATGGCATCAAGCTCTAATGGCTTTGTTATTCCCTTTTTACAAGAAGGCCATAAATATGTTGACAATAAAATTTATTGTCCAGACTGAGATATCCTTGAGAGTTGAAGAGAACACTGTCACAATTACACTAGGACAGTAAGTGTCAGGATTGTCCAAGGCAAATTAGTACATACGGTCACTAGAGATTCTAAATGCCTGCAAGACAGCGGGATTTATTCTTTTCTAAAGAATATTCAAATGACCATATGGACAATTTTAATTGTTTCTCTGAAGATCAATTTTTCTATACTTTATAGATGACCAACCCATCTTCTTGCTCAAGTGCAGTAGGCTTAATTCTAAGATTACCTACTAGTTTCCTACCTCATTAGGTACACACACTGGGATATATGCCCCAATCCTGACTGTGACAAGTGAGTCATTCCCTTGATTAGGATATAATGATAGTATAGTTGCTTCAGTGATTACATTTCTTTATATAAGGCTCCTTCCTAGCAGACTGGAGAAAGCGTCTTTTCCTGGGCTTGGAGAAACAAGCTACTATGTTGTGAATTGGGCCATGTACCAGGGACAAGCAGCTTCTAGGAGGGAAAGGACTCAGTCCAGCATCTATAGGAACTGAATTCTGCCAACAGCCAGTGATCTGAGAAGGCCACACCTCAGCTGAAACCACATCCCTGACCGAAACCTTCATTTTGGCCTGTGAGAGGAGACTCAGCAGATGATACTGTTAAACCATACCCAGATTCATGGAAATAGTAAGATAATAAGTTTGTGTTGTTTTTAAGCCACTAAGTTTGTGGTTACTTGTTACTTCGTAATACAAAACTGATACAGGAGGCTTTACTTGTTAGTTCCTAAAATCAGATAATAGTCAATTCTTACAGGTTGGAGGCAAGAAAGAGTTTTCTCCTTGAGCAAAAAGACAAAATTCTTACCCTGTATAACCTAAAGTGCCTATTATAATTCTGGGCCAGCAGCCAGTTCTACAAAAATGTCAGTCAATGAATCCATCCATCCATCAATCAAAAAGTAATTTGTTAATTTACAGTGAATTATTTTTATTTCCTCTAATTTTCTGTATTCCACAAGAGAGTAGAAGGCTATTAAAAACAGTGTTTGTGTCAAACTGTCCTGCTTAAAATATGCCCTGTTGATCTGTCACATAGCTACTGGCCTTGTGTGATCTCCTCCCTGCTTCGTTTGTCACCTTGCATTCTTTCTCTTTCTTTCTTTCTTTTCTTTCTTTCTTTCTTTCTTTCTTTCTTTCTTTCTTTCTTTCTTTCTTCCTTCCTTCCTTCCTTCCTTCCTTCCTTCCTTCCTTCCTTCCTTCCTTCCTTCCTTCCTTCCTTTCTTTCTTCCTTTCTTTATTTCTTTCTCTCTCTCTTCCTTTCTTTTTTCTTTCTTTTTTCTTTCTTTCTCTCTCTCTTTCTTTCTTTTTTTTTTCTTTCTTTTTTCTTTCTTTCTTTCTCTCTTTCTTTCCTTCCTTTCTTTCTTTTTCTTTCTTTCTTTTTGAGTCGGAGTCTTGCTCTGTTTCCCAGGCTGGAGTGCAATCTCATGATCCCGGCTCACTGCAACTTCTGCCTCCCAGGTTCAAGCAGTTATCCTGCCTCAGCCTCACAGATAGCCGAGATTACAGGCACCCACCACCACGCCTGGCTAATTTTTGTGTTTTTAGTAGAGATTAGGTTTCACCATGTTGGCCAGGCTGGTCTCTTGGCCAAGCTGGTCTTGAAATACTGACCTCGTGATCTGCCCGCCTCAGCCTCCCAAAGTGCTGGGATTACAGGTGTAAGCCGCTGTGCCTGACCTCACCAACTTTTTTACCCGTATTAGTCTCTCTCCAAATACTCTAATCACTCTGCAGTTCATTCCAATGATAACTTTATTTTCCAATAGAGATAGTAATATTATTCATGTATTAGACTTTGTGTGAGAATTTCAATGAAATAAACATTAAAAGGAGTTAGAGCAATTCCTACCAAACACACAATAAATGCTAGCTCTTGTTACTAATACTAAGGCCTTTGCATATGCTGTTCCTTTTATGTGAATGTGGGGTCAGAGCCCCCACACAGAGTCCCCAGTGGGACACTGCATAGTGGAGCTGTGAGAAGAAGGCCACCATCCTCCAGACCCCAGAATGGTAGATCCACCAACAAGTTGCACCATGTACTGAAAAACCCACAGATGAAAAAACAAAAGAAAAGAAAAGAAAAAGAAAAACAGCCAGGAGGGTAGCTATACCCTGCAAAGTCACAGAGGTAAAGCTGCCCAAGGCCATAGGAGCCCCCATCTTGCATCAGTATGGCTTGGATGTAAGACATGGAGTCAAAGGAGATCATTTTGGAACTTTAAGGTTTAATGACTGTTCTATTGGATTTTGGACTTGCATGTAGCATGTAGACCCTTGTTTTTGCCAATTTCTTCCATTTGGAACAGATGTATTTACCTGATGCCTGTGCCCCCCTTGTATCTAGGAAATAACTAACTTACTTTTGATTTTGCAGGCTTATAGGAGGAATGGATTTGCCTTATCTCAGATGAGAGTTTGGACTGTGGACTTTTGACTTAATGTTGAAATGAGTTAAGACTTTGGGAGACTCTTAGGAAGCCATGACTGATTTTGAAATGTAAAGACATGAGGTTAGGGAGGGGCCACGGGTGGAATGATGTGGTTTGGCTGTGTCCTCACCCAAATCTCACCTTGAATTGTAATAATTCCCATGTATCAAGGGCAGGACCATGTGGAGGTAATTGAATCATGTAGGCAGTTTCCACTGTACTGTTCTCATGGTACTGAATAAGTCTCATGAGATCTGATGGTTTTATAGATGGGAGTTCCCCTGCACAAACTCTCTTGCCCACTGCCACATAAGACATGACTTTTCTCCTCATTTGCCTTCTACCATGATTGTGGTTTCCCCCCAGCCATGTGGAACTGTGAGTCAATTAAACCTCTTTCCTTTATAAATTACTCAGTCTTGGGTATGTCTTTATGAGCAGCATGACAATAGACTAATACAGCCTGTAATACTTTTCTTGCATCTCTCTCCCTCTCTGACTAGGTAAGGAGGTGATTCTGCCTTCTGGTCTCAGATTAAATACCTTTTGATTCGGAAGCCTTTCTGACATCACCCACCAGTATTGCTAGATTAGGCCTCCATTAGGTAACATCACCCAGTTCACTAGATTTTTCTTTCACATCATTTGTTATGCCAAATGCTATCGTTGGAATCGCTCCCTCAAATTTTATGTATTGGACACTTAATCCCCACATTCATAGGTTGATGGCATTTGGAGGTTTGGTCTTTGGGAGGTAATCAGGATTAGATAAGGTCACCAGGGTGAGGACACCATGATGGGAATGGCTGGTGGCTTTACAAGAAGAGGAAGAGACACTGGAGTTGGCATGCTCTTTCCCTCTCACCATGTGATACCCTCGGTCATGTTTTGATGTGGTAAGAAACCTCTAAGTAGATGTAGCCCCTTGACCTTGAACATATCAGGCTCCAAAACTATAAGAAATAAATTATTTTCTTTATAAATCACCCAGTATGGGGTATTCTGTTATAGCAATAAGAAACAGACTGACTAAGACACTAAATATTTATGAGTCATGTAATGTCTTCCTCTTTAACTAGATTACAAGCTCTATGAGGGCAAAGACCCTGTCTGTGTTATATATTGTTTTTATAACTTCATTATAGAGCCTGGCATATAAGAGCCATTCAAATATATTGTTGTCTGTTTGGGCTACTATAAAACATACCTGAGGCTGGGCAATTTATAAATAACAGAAATGCATTGCTCACAGTTATAAAGGTGGGAAGTCCAAGATCAAAGTGCCTGCAGATTTGGTGTCTGGTATGGGCTTGTTCCTCATAGATAGCACTTTCTATGTGTCCTCACAAGGTGGAAGAGGCAAGACAGCTCTCTGAGGCATATTCTATAAGAACACTAATCTCATTGATGAGGGCAGAGCCTTCATGACCTAATTGTCTCCCAAAGTCCCCATCTCTTAATACTGTTGTTTTGGAGATTAGGTTTAAACATATCAAATTTTGAGGGGACACAAACATTCATATTATAGCAATTGTGAAATGGCAAATGAATTAATAAATAAAGGAAGAATTACAAGAAAAGCATTCACTGAGGAAAGAAGTTTATTAATGGAATGGCTCTTAAGTTTTCACCACAACCCTAAAATGAACCAAAAATGAAGAGGGCAAGTCAATGAATTAAAATGAAACATGTATGTTTATATTAAGTAAAACTGATTTTGTCAAAGAAACCAAACTAAAACTTTTTCAAATATGCAATGACAGAAGAATTCAAAAAGTCACTCTAGCTGAAACTACATGCATTATTACAGATATGACTGGAAAAATGCCTGCATCTTTCATTTATCTCTCCATCCTTCAAGTGTTAGGCCAATATTAGCTACCATAATAAAGAAACTCTCAAATTTCAGAGGCATAGTGAATGTTTACTTCAGTGCTGTGACCATCTATTGAGGATGTTTTAGTTAAATGACTTTCTTTCAGGCAGGAATTCAGGGACTCCAGTCTCCTCTCACCTTGTGGCTCTGCCATCTTGTGGCTTGGCTATCTTCCCCCAGAAGGGAAAAGCACAAAGGAGACCATAAGTGGGAGATTTTTATGAACCAGACTAGAAGTAGAGTGCCTCACTCTTGAGACCATTCTGTCACTTACAACTTCAAGATGGCTATACCTCACTGAAAAGTAGACTGGGAGTGTTGCTTTCCTGTATCCTTCAGAAGAAGAAGAGGCTAGTGTGGTGAGAGCTAGCCAGTGTCTGACACATCAGGCAAAATTAAAAGTGCTCTCCTGACTGCAAGCCATTTCAAAGTTGGGGGGTCTATAAAATTGAACATGGGTATTTTTTTACATGCAAGTCTTACCTGTGACCTCCAAGAATGTAAAATGCTCTAGGCATATGTTATGTCAACATCACCCCAATTGCCCAAAATTAAGCATAACAGCAACCTTGAGTAAGGCAAGTATCAACCTTTCTAGTACATAAAACATTACTAAATTACATTTTCCCAACTCTATTCTTAACAGAATATTTGGGAATTTGATTAATACAGCCCAGTTATTTCTAAAAATGAGTAACACTTCCACAGGGCACTGCTAAAATGCACAGAGGCATTTTAATTGCCTATGAATATTCAAAACCTCATTATTGTTGCAGTTTATAATTATCAAATTCCCTTGACAAAAATGTGCAGCACACAATAAAAAAAGGCAATCCATTTAGAAGTGTTGGCATCCATGTTCAACCATTTCACTTTAATTCTTGGCTATTGAGTCTATATCATTACATTTCATTTTAGGGAGAAGCTAAGATTAAGCACATCTTTTCCCATTCAAAATGTGGCCTGTTGATTGTGTACATATCCTTCTTAAGGTGCAGCATATTTTACACAAGGCAGTAGATTCATTGAACTGCTATAAAACTCAAGCTGAAGCTTGGAATAGAGATCAAGATTTGTGTGCAATAGAAAGCAAAACCAGAAGTTGAGAATATCTTCTCTGCTTGTGTAAGAATCATGATGGCACAGTGGCAGTGGAAACAAATTTGTAATTCAAAGCCTTGAAAATAATGAGAAAAATTCACTGAAAATTACCATTTTGCAAACAGAGAGACATGCTTGATCATCAAAACAGACCTGGAAGAAAGTTAACAGTAACAACAAAACAATCAAACAAACAAAAAACCTGAAAACAACAACAACCAAAAGAACCCTAAGCCATCTCCCAGTGTAAGACTGGTTTTACTTAAAAGTCTGCAGAATGATGGTTTCCAGTTTCATTCTCAGCAAACACACACAAGAACAGAAAACCAAACACCGCATATTCTCATTCGTAAGTGGGAGTTGAACAATGAGAACACATGGAAACGGGGAGGGGAACATCACACACTGGGGCCTGTTGGTGGGTGCGGGGCTAGGGGAGGGATAGCACTAGGAGAAATATCTAATGTAGATGATGAGTTGATGGGTGCGGCAAACCACAATGGCATGTGTATACCTATGTAACAAACCTGCACGTTCTGCACATGTATCCCAGAAATTAAAGTATAAAAAAAAAGTCTGCAGATAATTCATTCCTTTAATAAATATTTATGGAATTACTTCCTTGTGCTGGAAAACTCAGCCAGTAGAAGGGAACACACTGATGAGTAAAGTTAGTATCTCCAAGTAGCTAATCCCCATTTTCCTTGTTCTTTTCTTTCTTTCTTCTTAATTTTCTTTTTTTTTTCCAGCAAACATTAACTGAGTATCCACTACGTGTCACGGAATGTACAGAATGTATCATTGATGCTACGACATTGCTTATGGTACACTGAGGTAGACAGACACATAAATCTACAATTATAACACGATGTGGAAGCTTAGTGGTAAAGTGGAGAAAAGAGCATTTTTGCTCATGGCCGTTCCTATACTAGATTATCAGGAAAGACATACCTGAGAAGCTGACAACTGATTTGAATGATAAAGAATACACTTAAATTAGTCAGCTAAAATCGTGAGTCTAGACAAGGTGATCCAAAATTAAAAGTAGGAACAAGGCGAGGTAAAGAGAAAGAACAGGGGTTGTGTATGGAACTGAAGTCTAGGTTCTTGCTGCAATATAAAGGTTGGAGGTAGAGCCCTATCCAGACTACATGGACTGAATAAAGGAAGAGTTAGATCTTAGATCTTTGAATGAAGGAAAAGGAATTGATATTTGGAAGGCAAATAATCCTATCTACAAAGCAATCACTGTGAGATTTCACCTCAGCACTTGCAGTGCCAGATCAAGAAGACCAGAATAAAGAGAATTCTAGCACTGTGCTTCTCCATAGGGCAGGGTAGTATATAGAGATCATAGCAGGCTTGTTGGACGTTTTTTCCTAAATATTCATCACTGCATCCTTATTCTACTCCCAACCCCATAAATCTAATAGATACTGACCAATCCTTGAGTTGAGAATGTGAAGTCAACAGGGCTCAGGCATATTTATTTTGTAATTTGGATCTCCTTTTTCTGCTCCATCAACATTAAAAATGACACAGACTATTTGAATAAAATACTACATAACAGATGATTGGATAAAGGAAATGTTGTATATGTACAAGATAAAATCCTATTCAGCCACAAGAAGAAGGAAATCATGTATTTTGCGCAATATGGATGGAACTGGAGGCTATTTTCTTAAGTGGAACAACTCAGAAAGAGAAAGGCAAATACTGCATATTCTCGCTTATAAGTGAGAGCTAAATAATGTGTACACTTGGGCATAGAGTGTGAAATGATAGACACTGGAAACTTGGAAGGATAGGGGTTGAGTCAGAGAGGGGTGGATGATGAGAAATTCCTAATGAGTATAACATATATTTATTTGTCTGATGAATACCCTATAAGCCCAGACTTCACCTCTACACAAAGTATCCATGTAACAAAATTGTACTTGTACCCCTTAAATTTATACAAATTTTAAAATACATGTACAATAAAATAAACTCTTTGAAAAAGATAATACATAATATATTTCTACATCCAAGGAACATTAGAAACTTTAAACATATTCCAGGCCACAAAGGAAACCAAATTTCCCCCAAAGTATAAATCATAAAGCTCATAGATTCTGATGACAAGACAATAAAAATAAAACTTAATAACAAAGGTTTAAACATTTGCCAACTGCTTGGAAATTAAGCAGCAGTCCTTGAATTATTTAGTTCCAAATTTTGATTAAAAGAAATGTAACTAAAGGCTATTTAGGAAGTTAAAAATAACAGTGATGGCACAACGTGTTAAGGCACACGAAATACTTTCAACAATTACACACAAATCCAGACCATTTTGTATATATGTTACATGAAACAGCCTTGAATATTTGGCAGACTTGTTTGTGGATTTCTGCTGAGTAATAATAGCATCAGCTTCTTCTCTATATTCTTAGGATAAAGCTCAAACAACTAACAATGTTAACATTAAATGTTTATCATTTTTTGTTAACATATGTTAACAGAAAGTAGAAGTTAAGGAAATAATTGAAATATTATGGGAAAATAATATCTTTCATGTACAATAAGCTTTATAAGTGGATAGAATAGAATGAACACTCCAGGAGAAAAAGGAGAAATGACCTTAACAGGTGATTTAAGAAAGAAGAAACACACATAGGTAAGCATGTGAAAAATCTCACTTATTGGTAAATAAAACAGACGTGAATTATAATACGATGCCATTTTTTTTGCCACTCAGAATTTGAGCTAATCTTTATTGAATACTTACTCTGTTGGAAGGCAGAGTTCTAAACTCTTTACATGTGTCAGCAACTTTAATTCAACAACTTTATAGGGAAGATACTATTATTAGCACTATTTTATAAATAATAAAGTTGAGACATGCAAGGTTATGTAATTGTCCTTGGCAGTAGACTGAATCAAATTGACAAATATTTAACATACAGCATTGTCCGGTGCTGAAATGGTGCAGCAGAATGGCATTCTTGTAAATACCTTGAGTGTAAATTGGTACAGTTTTCCTGGAGAGCAATTTGACAGCATGAATAAATAGCTTTAAATCCCCTAAATCTTTAAAGTGTTTCATCTTTATGAATTTGTACTGAAGGAAAAAAAAGTCAGAAATCAGTGATGGTCAATGATGTGTATTGGAATACAAAACTAATAAAAATCCTAATTTTATAATCAAATACTCCATGACAGGGATTTATTTACATACAGTATGGTATAACCAAAAAGCAAAATACTATACAGTCATTCAAAATTATCCTCATAAATAATATGTGATAAAGTAAGGAGATGGCCATGATATAATGAAGTTAATAAAAGGAAGATTCAAAACTATAAATACTAGTAATATCAGAAGATTCAGACTTTACAGTTTTTGTAAATACACACACATATGCACACACAGAAACTCACATTCTCACACAGCAAACATAAAGGAAAATAAACCAATATTTTAATAGAGATAATCAGTAAAACATTAGAAGTATATTTTAATTCCTTTCCGGTATAATTTTTACATTGAGACTATTAATCTTGTAATTGCAAAAAGAGATTAATTTTTAAAGTGTGCATTTTACAAGCCTTAGATTTTCAAACAGGTAGTCAGAGAACATCAACATTGTCACAAAACAACATCTGTTATCAAACACAGGGTCTCACTTAATGAGTAAATATCCTTCACAAGCAGATAGGTAAACAGGATTTTGATTAATGAATATGCTAACTGTTCTTCTCTACTACACATATTAACCTCTCTTTGGTTTTTAATTGTGGCATATCTTTATGAGAAAAAACTATTAAATTTATCATTTCCTTTCAAATACTGAAGTTACAATTTCAGAACTTTTCTAACACTTTTCCTCCTATCAAGAATTATCTGGGATAAGGATGACATGAGCCTCTTGCCACAATCCAAATCCCCCATTTGTTTGCCCTCAGCTCTCCTTGAAAGGCCCCAGTCTAATCCTGCTTAGGGAAAGACTCCTGCTCTGGTGGGGTGGGGATATAAAAGCTAGCTGCACACAGAGTAGGAAAGTGTACAGCCAGCATGGATTTTTTGAGCCTGACTCCATGTGTCTGTGTCCTGTTCTCATGCACTTGCCTCATGAATTCTTCCTTAATTTTAATTCTTTCTTAGCTAAGTCAGAAGCTTAGGGGGTTAGTTCCTAGACACAGTACTTTGTAAAGCTCCCTTGGTGATTCCAATGTGAAACCAAGGTGAAAAACCACTGCTCTAAGCTTGATTTACTCAAGGTGAAGAAAACCATAATCCTCCCTTTTGAGCCCTCTTCCCCAGGGCAACACTGAGCCTCCTTAGCAGCATCAGGGGCACAAGTCAACTGAAACTAAAAGTTATCACAATGGCAGGCAAGCCAAGTCAATTCACAAAAGTTAGCAAGATAGTGAACCATTTCTCACTCTCTTTTTTCCATGCAGTAAAAATAATGACATGCCTGAGTTGTGAGACAAGAAATCAATCCAGGAACTATTGATTTCTTTTCACTGGATCCCACAGCAGCATCGGGAAAGATAGGCAAGTACTATGCCCAATAGCCTCTTGGGCACACATTTTATATATATATAATGTCTTTTCTACCTCATTCCTCAATGTTTGGTTTCAATGGGTCTCTAATTATAAGGGAGAATTTAGAATCTACTAGCTGCAGAATGAACAGCCACAAAAGTGTGGGAAACTGTGGAGGTAGCGAGGGCTAGAGAGAGAAAGAAGTACATAAGGAGAGACTAGAAAGAACCTTTTTCAAGATTTCACAATTTCCAGGACCCCATTCTCTTTTGATCTTAGCAATATCCCCGAGGATTCTGGGTACTATAAATTAAGAAGTTGATGGTTGAGATGATATGGGATTTTATGATTAAATGCAACACTCACACCAGGAGAATCAGGCAAAGCTCAATCCCAGCCTAATTCAGGGAGAATGCCTTTCTTCAAGGTTTTCTAAGTTCTAATACCATAACCAGTTCCTAAAGCCTTGCCATGAAATCCATCACCTTCACACTTGAAAGCACGGTGGCCACCCTTCTTAGTGGAAGCCTTGGAAGAGGTGAAGTGACCGTTATTAGGAGAGAGAACTTGAATTTTCCATCTTAATCTTCTTTCTTGAACAGTCCTGTTGTGCCCTTTGATATACACAATGCTTTCTAAAGAGACCTGACATACATTCACATCTCTAAATTTTAGATTTTATGTGCCAAAATGGTAAAGCATTATTCCTGTTTGCCACTAAGACAGTTGTTTTTGGAAAGATTTAGTTGCAGGAATGTTTGTGTAAAACAGACACTTTCATTATTATTAAAAAAACACTTAGGTAGCCCATAAATATGAAGTGCTGTTCGAACGTTTACAAATGTCAGACTTATTGAACCTTCATATTAATTTTAAGTGGTAGATGATATTATATTATTTTAAATCTAATTTTAAATAAGGGAAACCTGAAATTCAGATAGGCTAAATGACTTGTTCAATTTCATATCGGTAGTAGATAAAACACCGGAAGCACAGGTCAGGGGCAGTGCCTCTAAGTGCTGGGCCATGCTACCTCTGATTCTGCAAGCCCACCTGCCTCAGAAAGTTCCAGCTGAGATTGTCAGAATGGTCATAGGTTTAAAGTGTCTGATTTCACTTATAATTTAACTTTCGTAGGAGATGTTCACATGATTACTAATAACACATATGCTAACACAGTGAGCAGTTGGAATGAAACTGCTGCACATGAAATTTTAGAAAAGAAAGTATTAACAACTCCTACTGGAATACATACTCCTGGATCCTGAACTATAGACCTTCAGCTTTTAGAACTCCAGTTTGATGCTAACATTAAGTAAAGGCTTGCCATATGCTACATACTTGTCAAAATTATTTAATGCTAATAACTTATTAATTTCTCATTACAAATCCTTGAGGTAGATGCTACTATTATTCTTACTTCACATAATGATACTATAGAGATGGTGTATAACTATGCTAGTGATTACTTACGTTCAAGTTTGAACCATGAATGGTGAATAAAATATTTGTAGGTTGATAATTTTGTACTATGAAATGCTTTAGCAAGTTCCTGATTTTGTAACTCTCCATCTAGTTTTCAGATTAATGTAGGCTGAAATTCTCAAGATTATTTAAGAAATTCAGTTTTCATTCTGTTTTGTTGTATTTTGTAGGGAAGCAGACAAGTTAAAAGAGAAAATGTTAAAGTGTTTCTTCTTTGACTGGTCTGTTTTGAATGTGTCATCTTGAGTCTATGAAACACAGCCAGATTTTTAATATAATCTAGAAAAATTATTACTAGAAGGGAGGTTGGGGATTTTCGCATTCTTGACTTTCACTCTTTGAAGTTAAAATTGAATCTTTATTATGAAAAGACTGGTGCTCTTTGAAATCTTCTCATGACTCTTCCTTGAACTGGTAAACAATTTAGAGATCAAAGATTCTAAGAGACTTTTCCTTTTTCTTTTCTATTCTACTATTTGAAACACATGTAAATGAGTACTTGTCAATTAATAAGGCTGCAAAGAACTTGGGGACTATGGTGGCAAATGTTTCATTTTAATCTAGAGTTCATGAAACCATCATCGAATTGATTCTGATTTGTTTTCATTTATTCATTATTTCAATACATCTTTAAGCACCTAATGTGTGAAAAAACAAAAACAAAAAACTCCTTATTTTCTGGGAACTTGGGAATGGTTCTAACTGAGGTTCAAAGATGGTTGATTAACAGAGCTGCTCTAAATCAATTAGCTGGGAACAAAAGAAAATAAGTAAAGCTATGTTGCAAATGTGAGTCATTTAATGTCATTCTTTGGAAAGCTCGAGCAGAGATAGTGGAAAAAGTTGTGGTGGTTTAAAGGGGACAGATGTACAATTAAGTTTTTGACTAAAATTATAAATGTGATAAAAAATAGAAGTACTGGGTGCTACGAGGTTATATTTAAGGGGGACCTGAGGTATTGGGGGATGAGGAACCATCAGAGAAATCTTCTCAAAGGATGAGAAATAGATAACCAGAAAAATAGGTGCTGTGTGTGTGTGTGTGTGTGTGTCTCTATGTGGAGAGAGAGAGAGAGAGAGAGAGAGAGAGAGAGAAAGATTTTTCAGGCGGGCAGTCAGGCAGTAGAGTTACCAGCATGTGACAAGAAAGAGAGAAAGATCCTGGCCATTTGAAGACCTAAAACAGCCTCAGGCCATTTCAGTGAGTTGGGGCCCTATTTTGCATTCTTGATATGCTTTGTTGAGCTCCTTTGAATGTTATTCCTAAAACAAGAGAAAACACTGATGGATGGACTAGGGCTTGGTAATGCAAATGGCAGGATATGAGTATATGTGAGACACAGTGCAGAGCGTCAATCCACTCAGTCTTTGTTCAACGTTCTAAATAGAACATGTTAAAATCAACAAATCAGCTGGGTTATTTTTTGTAACGTTCTTTTTCTTTACCGTTTTAGGAATATACGCATATATCTGTAAAGAGATTTTTAACTTACAAAGTGCTTCTATCCTAACAACATTAAGTAATTACAAACACTTACTTGATGACTCACCTTGAGCTAGAAGTGGGAATCTCAAGCTTAAAGAGCTTAAGCTCTAAGCACTTAACATACACGTGTGCTCTAACTTAATTCTCACAACTACCTTCTTAAGGAAGTATAGTCAAGTGCCCCATAATGACATTTCAACCAGTGACCAACCGCATATACAATGGTGGTCTCATAAGATTATAGTACAGTGTTTTTACTGCACATTTTCTATGTTCAAAAACACAAACGTCGTGGTCTTAGAACTGCCTGTCGTATTCAGTACAGTCACTTGCTGTACAAGTTTGTATGCTAGAAGCAATAGGCCATACACCATAGTGCAGATGCAGAGTAGGCTACACCTAGGTTTGTGTAAGTGCACTCTGTGATGCTTGCATGACAAGGAAGTTACCTAATGACGCTTTTCTCAGCGTACATCCCCTTCATTAAGTGATGCATGACTGTAATGCTATTATTGTCTCCTATTTCACAGATGGGGAATCTCAGGTTTTAGGAGGCTAAGTGATTTACCAAGATAATGTAATTTGGTGTCTCAGGGGGGTTTCTAATTCTAGGCACTGCAACTGCCTCCAGAAAGATGTGAAATCTGGCCTGAAAAAAGTTGATAAAGGTCTCTAAAGGCACGAGAACTCTTCCTTCAGTCAAGTGGCCTGGCATTACCCAAATTGTTCACATTTATATTAAGAGTCTCAGTAAATGATTTATTTCTAGGTTCTAAATTAATTCTTAAATCTTTTGGGAGACTCATACTTCTGCTGAATTGTGCAACACACTAACAAATGCACTCACACATGTATATAAATTATCTCTATGAAAATATATGGAAGTACGAAATATATTCATGTTGAGTATATATAATGTAAACTATGTGTATAGTGTATAAAATATATATTTGAATACGAAAAAATATATATATATTCATGTGTCCCCTAAGCACCTCTCACTAAAAGACTTCTCTGTTTCCCAATGTGATCTTTCTCCTTAGCTATTCTTGTAAAATCAAGTCCATACCTCACAGCACCATGAAAATCCTGAAACAGAGCTCAGGACATGACTCCTTCTGTAATTTATAAAAGCAGAAACCAGTCCCTACATGCTGAGCTATCAGCCTTAAGAAAGAAGGAAGCACGAGGAGATATTGAGGCAGCTTTCGAAAACATGCTGTACCTATCGGCAGCCAGCATGCAAACATGTAAAAACTAGAGAATTGAGCATATAAAGGCATGCCTATTTCTCTAGTGGTTCAATAGCTAAATCTGCACTCGAAGATGGGTGTTAGTTTTAGAGAATGAAAAGTAACCATGGCTTTCTCTTTTTTAAAAAAGAAAGAATTTAAAAAATGTACTAACCAATCATTTCAGACATCAACTAGTTTAAGCTGCTCTATGTTACAGCATCAAATATTTATAGTAAGCCATCATAAGAAACTGGGAGGCTTGTCAGTGGAATGATTCATCTGTAAGTCAAGTAATCAATAACAATGGACTCAAAATTTTAATTCTTGTGGTAATTCAGAAAATGAGGAGAGCGATTAATTTTTCAGTAAATTTTTATTGTTTGCATGCTATGTGCCACTTACAGTTCTGAAAACTAGGGAATAATGAACAAGACAGGTATTTCCCCTGTGGTAGGCAGAATTCCAAGATGATCCTGGATGAAATATGCCCTTGCAAAACCTAATTCCCATAACAGTGGGTGAAACCTGGAAATATGATGAGATAGCATTCCTGTGATTAGGCTACTAATCAACTGAATCTGAATTAATCAAAAGGGAGATGGTACTGGCTGGGCCTGAGCTGAGGTCCTCAGCCTTAAACCCACATGGAACTGATTTCTGCCAATTTCCTGAGTGAGCTTTGCAGAGGATCCTGATCCCCAGCTGAGAGGGACCTCCAGGTCCACATCTTGATTAAAGTTCTCTGAGACCCTGAGTAGGGGATCCAGTTAAGTCACGCCTGAACCCTTTACTCAGGGAAACTGTGCAATAATACACGTATCTTGATTTAAATTGCTAAGTTTATAGAAATTTGTTACGCAGCAATAGAAAACTAATGCAATTCTTTGCTCGGACATATGATGAAACCCTCAAGCCTTAAAATTTTCCCTTTCTTTTGTAATCCGCTATCCCTTTGTGTTTGAGATTGTATTTCCCTTCATCTCTATGAAAGGTGGCAGGAAGGTGAGCAGAAAAAGGAAACACTAAAGAAAGAGGAAGAAATATATGAGCTCATCAAAGCATATGCTAGACAAAAGGAAATGAAGTCAGTAACCTCATTTTTCCTAGGATGATGAGCTGTGGTAGCACGATGATCAATAACATTAGCTTCAAAGCCATCAACCAAAGAAATGCAAAACCAAAGAATAACAGATAAGGCCGTCATAAACACCAGTCCCCAAGAGGAATGGGTTCCAAATAAATGAAATGACCAACTTTCAAGACGGTTTATAGCAGGAGCCAGGCCATAGCAGGTAGATTGCCCTAGGCAAAAGGAAATTCAGGAGGAAAAGTAGTTTGGCAATGATATATACTGTAACATGGAAAACTAATTGGCATTGAATGTAAGAAGCAATTTTTACTTTGAGTGTTAAAAGTTTCTGTTCTCTTTGAAATTACACTTTTATCTTGGAAACTCACACAATGCGGACTTCAGCTGCCTCTGCTTCTAGATTTTCATTAAAACACACATGCTGTATGCAGTATTTTGATCTTGGAAGTGCTTGATATGTTAATGGTCTTGCTTTCTATTTGTGGACTTGGCATCACTCTTATTTGGTGGGCGTGATGAACCAAAAAAAGGCTGAATAGTGGGAGGACAGAATGCCCTTCACTGAACAAAGGCAAACGTTTCTAAACAGGCTATTATCTGTTCACTCAGCCATGGGCAGGGAACCTATAGATATGAGAATTATAGTCGACTTCTGGGAGAGTAATCCTCTATTAAGAAACTCACTTGGCTTTTTTTCTCCCCCCATTGCTTGCGAAAATTCCTTTGAATCGCAAACTCCTTAGAGGAGATCATGAACTCCTTTCTACTTAAAATCTCTATGACAGAAACCCACAAAACCTAAATAAAAAGAGAATTGAAACTCTGCTGTGATGATCATTCAAGAGCTAATCTTGGATCCCCAGGTGCCTGTAAAATAAAACCCTTTCTTAGTAGCTGTCTCCTATCTTCAGAGTCTCTTTGAACACAGATAAGAAAACTCCCAAAGACAATTCAATTTAGAAAAATATTAGCCAATATGTAATAGTTCTGATATAAGTACAATTAAGAAACATGTCTAATATCTTGCTTTGACAATCACTAAAATCATGACAAATAGGTGCTCACGTGAATATCAAATCTTAACATTCTACTACTGAAAGTCCAATATTCAAAAAGTCTGAGTGATATGGATAGATACAAAATACAAGTGAATAAATGAATGAATGAAAGCACGAATAAATAAAATTAAGATGCCTCTTGCCTTTCAAGTCTTCGTGATGTATTGAGACCTAGACATAAATGAGGAACTCTGATACCCAGCTGTTCCTTTTAGGTGTGATAGTGACATTTCTTGAAATAGAGTCTGTATTAATCTGTTTTGCATTGCTACAAAGGAATATATGAGGTTGGGTAATTTACCAAGAAAAGAAGTTTATTTAGCTAATAGTTCTCCTGGCTGTACAAGAATGGTATCAGCATCTGCTAGGCTTCTTGTAAGTCCTCGGGGAGCTTTTGCTCATGGGGGACGAAGAAGGGGGAGCAGGCATGTCACATGGCGACAGAAGAAGCAAGAGTGTGGGGGAGTTCCAGTCTCTAAGAACTGGATCTCGCATGAACTCATTACCACAGGGTGGGCACCAAGTCACTCATTAGGGATCGTACACATGGCCCAAACACTTCGCACCAGGCTCTGCCTTCAACATTGGGAATTACATTTCAATATGAGATTTGGAAAGGCAAACATTCAAAGTATATCAGAGTCCTACAGAAAAGAAAAATCAGTTCCTACTGGGGAAACCAAGATGTTTAGAGGAGATTAAAAGTAAGTTTGTGTTTTCAAAGAAAGGTGTTAGTTACTTCAGAATTCAAATAATGATTATGTGTCAGATACTTTTCTCAGTGCTTTTTTAATTTTTAATTTTGAGATAATTGTAGCTATACATGTAGTTGTAAGAAATACACAGAAACTCTGTATATGCTTTACCCAGTCCTCCCAGTACTACTATCTTCTATAACTACAGTACAATATCAAAGCAGGACGTTAACATTGATACAATCTCCTCACTATATTCAACCTTGTTTCACCAGTTACACATGCACTTGTGTGTGTGTGTGTGTGTGCATGCACACATGCATGAGTGCATGCACATGTGTGTTTAGTTCAACTATTCTCTATGGGATAAATTCATTGTTTATATCAGCCTTTTTCATGTAATGACACGTTGATATTCCTCTGGATAATAACCCTATTCCCCACCACTAGTCTCTCTGCCTTCAGTGGTTAAGTCCTAACCTGAGGTCCAAGATTAAGAAAATAACTCAGGTTTAGACAATCAAAATTCTGTTACCTCTGGCCATGTGAGAGGCACACAACATAATCAAACAATAAAATTTTGTAGGTGTTGCTGAAGGAGTCTTTCCTTTTTCACTGAAAGTGACCTGAAATATTCTAGATACGGAAGTGCCGGCAGTCATCTTGACACCTTGTGGAGACTGACAATGATAACAGCATGTAGGAGAGTAGTTGACAGATTGAGATACAACATTTTAATGATGTTGTTTAAACTCCAGAATCCAGAAGGGAGCCCTATTTCCATTTAACTGAGTCATATTACTATTTAACTGAGTCATATTCCTAGTTTCCTTAAGCAAATTTAAACCAGGTTTTCTGGGATTTGCAGCAGAAGAATCCTAACTGGTACACAGGCACATTTTATTTATTATATACATTTTTGCACATGAGAAAATGGAGATGCAGAGATTGTAAAATAAATTGTTATTTTAAGGAAATCAGAAAGAGGAAATCCAGTTAGTGCATGACGGAGTCAAGGATAAATCCAGATTGTGTTCATCTAGGTGCTGTACCTCCAGGGTTAGGATATTGTACACCATGTCACTTGGTCACAATCCACTAGGGTACAATATCCTATCCAGGGTTGGGATATTGTACTCTGTGTCATTTGGATCAAATCAACAGGGGTTGTGATCCTTCATTTTATACATAAGAAAACAAGTCTGAGAAATTAGGCACCTAATAGTGATAGTCATCTATTGCAGCATCATAAAAAAATACTTCAAAACTTAGTAGCTTAAACAATAATCATTTGATTTGCTTGCAAATTGGAACCATTCAGTAGGAATGGTCTTCTGCTTGTCTCTCCTGAAGTTACTCATATGGCTGCAGTTAGCTAGCCCAGGGTGGTTGATATGAGAGCCATTAGCTAGGATGGTGTGTTTCTGATAGATGTGCCCATTCATTCTGTGCAGGTCAACCAGAAATAGAGGTAGTGGAAGAGTGTCCACCAGCAATAGGGGACAAATAGGCAAGTGCTTTTTGAACTTCTGCTTGTGTCACATTTACTAATGTCCTATTGGCCAAGATAAGTCATGTGACCTTGGTTTTTGTATCATATTACATCTCTCAAATAAAAGAGGAATGGGTTACCAGGAAGAGGGACTAGAAACTGGAAGATATTAGACAGGAGTAAATAAAGTGAAAGATCAGGCTAGCAAGGACAAGAGGAGATATTGGAGAAGCTTTCATGGAGAAAGTGACATTCGTGTACATCCTAGTAGCAGTTGGAAAGGAGAAGAAGGGCGTCTAGGGAAGAGAGAAGCCTTCAATGGAGGATGCAGCTCATTATGTTCCTGGAACCAGGTGGGCTAGAGTACAGAAGGGAGGAGCAGGAGTGGACTGAGACCAGCGTACAAAACACTCAGAGGACATGTTGTAAAAAGTTAGGAATCTTCTACCTTCTATGCCAGGAAACTATAGATTGCTTGGGCAACATGGCATTTCAAACTCTCCAAATTTTATTCATTTATTTTGAGACCCAGTTTCACTCTATCACTCAGGCTGGAGTGCAGTGTCTCAATTTAAGCTCATTGCAACCTTTGCCTCCTGGGTTCAAGTGATTCTCATGCCTTAGCCCCCCAAGTAGCTGAGATTACAGGTGCGTGCCACCATGCAAACTCTCCAGATTTTAATATTTCCTAATTAATTGCCCTTTTGGTTCCTCTGACCTATTGCTACTATGAAGGACTCATATTTTTAGATCACAGACTTTTTAATACCTTTCAACTTAAAAAAATAAGTACGTGTACTTTGAAGTTATGAATATGTTTAAAATAACATTTTAAAGTCATCAATTTCTATACAAAATGTAGAAAGTTATAGACATTTCTTATCTTTGGTTATCTCTAGAGTTACCAGAAATGTAATTATGCAACTGCTAATAATTATAATCTCAGCTATTTAGCTGAGAGCCATATAAATTTTATAAGGCAATAAATCTTATTAAATGTTCCCTAGAGTATCAATTGATTCATTAACTTATAATAAATGCTTTTAAGGATTCCCAGGCAAGATGGCCGAGTAGGAACAACTCCAGTCTGCAGCTCCTAGAGAGACCAAAGCAGAAGGCAGGGGATTTCTGCATTTCCAACTGAGATACCTGGTTCATCTCACTGGGACAGGTTAGACAGTGGGTGCAGTCCATGGAGGGTCAGCAGAAGCAGGGTAGGGTGTTGCCTCACCCAGGAAGCCCAAGGGGTCAGGGAACTCCCTCCCCTAGCCAAGGGAAGCCATGAGGGACCCTGCTGTGAGGGACAGTGCTATCTGACCCAGATACTACACTTTTTTTTTTCTCTTTCTTTGAGACGGAGTCTCGCTCTGTCACCCAGGCTAGAGTGCAGTGGCACAATCTTGGCTCACTGCAAGCTTCGCCTCCTGGATTCACGCCATTCTCCTGCCTCAGCCTCCCCAGTAGCTGGGATTACAGGCACCTGCCACTGCTCCCAGCTAATTTTTTTTTTTTTTAGCATTTTTAGTAGAGATAGGGTTTCATCATGTTAGCCAGGATGGTCTCGATCTCCTGACTTTGTGATCCGCCCACCTCAGCCTCCCAAAGTCCTGGGATTACAGGTGTGAGCCACCTACCTGGCTACTACACTTTTCTCACAGTCTTAGCAACCTACTAACTAGCAGATTCCCTCAGATGCCTACACCACAAGGGTCCTGAGTTTAAAGCACACAACTGGGCTGTCCTTGAGGCAGACACTGAGCTAGCTGCATGAGTTTTTCTTTTCATACCCCAGTGGTGCCTGGAATGCCAGTTAGACAGAACCTTTTACTCCCCTGGAAAGGAGGCTGAAGCCAGGGAGCCAAGTGGTCTTGCTCAGTGGATCCCACCCCTATGGAGCCCAGCAAGCTAAGGTCCACTGGCTTGAAATTCTGGCTGCTGGCACAGCTGTCTGAAGTCAACCTGGGGCGCTGGAGCTTGGTGGGGGGAGGGGCGTCTGCCATTACTGAGACTTGAGTAGGCGTTTTTCCCCTCGAGGTGTAAACAAAGCAACCAGGAAGTTCCAACAAGGTGGAGCCTACCACAGCACCACAAAGCCCCTGTGGCCATACTGCTTCTCTAAATTCCTCCTCTCTGGGCAGGCATCTCTGAAAGAAAGGGAGCAACCCCAGTCAGGGGCTTATAGATACAACTCCCATCTCCCTGGGACAGTGCACCTGAGGGAAGGGGCGGCTATGGGTGCAGTTTCAGCAAACTTAAACGTTGCTGCCTTCTGGCTCTGAAGAGAGCAGTGGATCTCCCAGCACAGCCCTTGAGCTCTGCTAAGGAACAGATTGCCTCCTCAAGTGGGTCCCTGACTCCCATGTCTCCTGACTGGGAGACACTTCTCAGCACTGTCAACAGACACCTCATATAGGAGAGCTCCCACTGGCATCTGGCAGGTGCCCTTCTGGGATGAAGCTTCCAGAGGAAGGAGCAGACAGCAATCTTTGCTGTTCTGCAGCCTCCTCTGGTGATACCCAGGCAAACAGGGTCTGGAGTGGACCCCCAGCAAACTCCAGAAGACCTGCAGAAGAGGGGCCTGACTGTTGGAAAGAAAAATAACAAAGAAAGCCATAACATCAACATCAACATCAGCAAAAAAGACTACCATGTAAAAACACCATCTGTAGAGGTCTGCAACAGCAAAGACCAAAGGTGGATAAATCCATGAAGGTGAGGAAAATCCAGCACAAAAAGGCTGAAAATTCCAAAAACCAGAATGCCTCTTCTCCTCCAAAGGATCACAACTCCTCAACAGCAAGGGAACAAAACTGGATGAAGAGTGAGTTTAACAAGTTCACAGAAGTAGGCTTCAGAAGGTGTGTAATAACTAACTCCTCTGAGGTAAAGGAGCATGTTCTAACCCAATGCAAGGAAGCTAAGAACCTTGATAAAAGGTTACAAGAACTGCTAACTAGAATAACCACTTTAGGGAAGAACATAAAAGACCTGATGAAGCTAAAAAACACAGCATGAGAACTTTTTGAAGCACATACAAGTATCAATAGCTGAATCAATCAAGCAGAAGAAAGGATATCAGAGATTGAAGATCAATTTAAAGAAATAAAGTGTGAAGACAAGATTAGAGAAAAAAGAATGAAAAGGAACAAATGAAACCTCCAATAAATATGGGACTATATGAAAAGACCAAACCTACATTTGACTGGTGTACCTAAAAGTGATGGGGAGAATGGAACCCCATCTTGGAAAACACATTTTGGGATATTATCCAGGAGAACTTCCCCAACCAAGCAAGACAGGCCAACATTCAAATTCAGGAAATACAGAGAACACCACTAAGATACTCCTCGAGAAGAGCAACCGCAAGACACATAATCATCAGATTCACCAAGGTTGAAATGAAGAAGAAACTGTTAAGGGCAGCCAGAGAGAAAGGTTAAGTTACCCACAAAGGGAAACACATCAGACTAACAGCAGATCTCTCTGCAGAAACCCTACAAGCCAGAAGAGAGTGGGGGCCAATATTCAACATTCTTAAAGAAAAGAATTTGCCACCCAGAATTTCATATCCAGCCAAAAACTCAGCTTCATAAGTGAAGGAGAAATAAAATCCTTTACAGACAAGCAAATGCTGAAGGATTTTGTCACCACCAGGCCTGCCTTATACAACCACCTGAAGGAAGCACTAAATACGGAAAGGAAAATCTGGTACCAGCCACTGCAAAAACAAACCAAAATGTAAAGACCCTTGACACTATGAAGAAACTGCATCAGTTAATGGGCAAAATAACCAGCTGGAATCACAATGACAGGATCAAATTCACACATAACCATATTAACCTTAAATGTTATTGGGCTAAATGCCCCAAATAAAAGGCACAGACTGGCAAATTGGATAAATAGTCAAGACCCATCGGTGTGCTGTATTCAAGAGACCCATCTCACATGCAAAGACACAAATAGGCTCAAAATAAAGGGAAGGGGAAGGATTTACCAAACAAATGGAAAGCAAAAAAAAAAAAAAGAAAGAAAGAAAGAAAGAAAAGAAAAAACAAAAAAGAAAACAGGGGTTACAATCCTAGTCTCTGATGAAACAGACTTTAAACCAGCAAAGAACAAAAAAAGACAAAGAAGGGCAGTACTTAATGGTATAGGGATTAATGCAACAAGAAGAGCTAACTATCTTAAATATATAGGCACCCAATGCAGGAGCACCCAGATTCATAAAGCACATTCTTAGAGACCTACAAAGAGACTTAGACTCCCACACAATAATAGAGGGAGACTTTAAAGCCTCACTATCAATATTAGATCAATGAGACAGAAAATTAACAAGGATATTCAGGATTTGAACTCAGCTCTGGACCAAGTAGACCTAATAGACATCTGCAGAACTCTCCATCCCAGATCAAGAGAATATACATTCTTCTCTGCACCACACAGCACTTATTCTAAAATCGACCACATAATTGGAAGTAAAACACTCATCAGCAAATGCAAAAGATCGGAAATCATAACAAACACTCTCTCAGACCCCAGTGCAATCAAGTTAGAACTCAGGATTAAAAATCCCACTCAAACTGGGCGCAGTGGCTCAAGCCTGTAATCCCAGCACTTTGGAAGGCCGAGACAGGCGGATGACAAGGTCAGGAGATCGAGACCATCCTGACTAACACAGTGAAACCCCGTCTCTACTAAAAAATACAAAAAACTAGCTGGGTGTGGTAGTGGCGCCTGTAGTCCCAGCTACTCGGGAGGCTGAGGCAAGAGAATGGCGTGAACCTGGGAGGCGGAGCTTGCAGTGAGCCGATATCGTGCCACTGCACTCCAGCCTGGGTGACAGAGCGAGACTCTGTCTCAAAAAAAAAAAAACCAAAAAAAAAACAAAAAATTCCACTCAAAACCACACAACTACATGAAAACCGAGCAACCTGCTCCTGAATGACTACTGGGTAAATAACGAAATTAAGGCAGAAATAAATACGTTCTTTGAAACCAATGAGAATAAAGACAAAACATACCAGAATCTCTGGGACACAGATAAAGCAGTGTTTAGAAGGAAAATGATAGCACTAAATGCCCACAGGAGAAACAGGAAAACCTGAAATCTACTCCCTAACATCACAATTAAAAGAACTAGAGAAGCAAGAGCAAACAAATTCAAAAGCTAGCAGAAGACAATAAATAACTAAGATCAGAGCAGAACTGAAGGATATTGAGTCATGAAAAACCCTTCAAAACAACAGTGAATCCAGGAGCTGATTTTTTGAAAAGATTAACAAAATAGATAGACTACTAGCCATACTAATAAAGAAAAAAGAGAAGAATCAAGTAGACATAATAAAAAATGACAAAAGGGAGATCATCACGGATCCCACAGAAATACAAACTGTAATGAGTGAATACTATAAACACCTCTATGCAAATAAACTAGAAGATCTAGAAGAAGTGGATAAATTCCTGGACTCATATACCCTCCCAAGACTTAACCAGGAAGAAGTCAAATCCCTGAATAGACCAATAACAAGTTCTGAAATTGAGGCAGTAATTAATAGCCTACCAACCAAAAAAGCCCAGGACCAGATGGATTCACAGCTAAATTCTACAGGAGGTACAAAGATGAGCTGGTACCATTCTTTCTGAAACTATTCCAAACAATAGAAAAAGAAGGACTCCTCCCTAACTCATTTTATGAGTTATTATATTTATGAGTTATTATATTTATGAGGCCAGCATCATTCTGATATCAAAACCTTGCAAGGATGCAACAAAAAAGAAAATTTCAGGCCAATATCCCTGATGAACATGGATGCAAAAATCTTCAGTAAAATACTGGCAAACCAAAACCAGCAGCACATTAAAAAGCTTATCCACCAAGATCAAGTTGGCTTCATTCCTGGGATGCAAGGCTGGTTCAACATACACAAATCAATAAATGTAACCCATCACATAAACAAAACCAATGACAAAAACCACATGGTTATCTCAATAGATGCAGAAAAGGCATTTGATAAAATTCAACACCCCTTCATGCTAAAAAACTCTTAATAAACTAGGTATTGATGGAACGTATCTTAAAATAATAAGAGCTATTTATGAAAAACCCACAACCAATATTATACTGAATGGGCAAAAGCTGGAAGCATTCCCTTTGCAAATTGGCACAAGACAAGGATGCCATCTCTCACCACTCCTATTGAACATAGTATTGGAAGTTCTGGCCAGCTCAGGCCAGAGAAAAAAATAAAGCATATTCAAATAGGAAGGAAGGAAGTAAAAATATCTGTTTGCAGATGACATGATTGTATTTTTAGAAAACCCCACTGTCTCAGCCCAAAAACTCCTTAAGCTGATAAACAACTTCAGTAAAGTCTCAGGATACAAAATCAATGTTCAAAAATCACAAGCATTCCTATACAGCAATAATAGACAACAGAACTAAATTGTGAGCAAACTTCCATTCACAACTGCTATGAAGAGAATAAAATACCTAAGAATACCACTTAAAAGGGATGTGAAGGGTCTCTTCAAGGAGAACTGCAAACCACTGCTCAAGGAAATATGAGTGGACACAAACAAATGGAAAAACATTCCATTCTTATGGATAGGAAGAATCAATATCATGAAAATGGCCATAATGCCCAAAGTAATTTATAGATTCAATGCTGTTCCCATTAAGCTACCATTGAATTTCTTCACAGAATTAGGAAAAACTACGTTAAATTTCATATGGAACCAAAAAAGAACCCAAATGGCCAACACAATCCTAAGCAAAAAGAACAAAGCTGGAGGCATCACGCTACATGACTTCAAACTATACTATGAGACTACAGTAGTCAAAACAGCATGGTACTGGTACATATAGACCAATGGAACAAACCAGAGGCCTCAGAAATAACACCACACCTCTACAACCATCTGATCTTTGACAAACCTGACAAAAACAAGCAATGGGGAAATGATTCCCTATTTAATAAATGGGAAAACTGGCTGGCCATATGCAGAAAACTGAAACTGGACCCCTTCCTTACACCTTACACAAAAATTAACTCAAGATGGAGCAAATACTTAAATGTAAGACCTAAACCAGAAAAACCCTTGAAGAAAACCTAGGCAATACCATTCAGGACAGAGGCACGGGCAAAGGCTTCAAGACTAAAACACCAAAAGCAATTGCAACAAAAGCCAAAATTGATAAATGGGATCTAATTAAACTAAAGAGCTGCACAGCAAAAGAAACTCATGAGAGTGAACAGGCAACCTACAGAATGGGAGAAAATGTTTGCAATCTGTCCATCTGACAACGGGCTAATACCCAGAATCTACAAGGAACATAAACAAATTTATTTAAAAAAAAATAAAAAAAAAAATCAGAAAGTGGGCAAAGGATGTGAACAGACACTTTTTAAAAGAAGACATTTATGTGGTCAACAAACATATGAAAAAAAGCCCATCATCCTTGGTCATTAGAGAAATGCAAATCAAAACCACAATGAGATACCATTTCATGCCATTTAGAATGGTGATCATTAAAAAGTCAGGAAACAACAGATGCTGGAGACGATGTGGACAAATAGAAATGCTTTTACACTGTTGGTGGGAGTGTAAATTAGTTCAACCATTGTGGAAGATAGTGTGGTGATTCCTCAAGGATCTAGAACTAGAAATAGCATTTGACCCAGCAATTCCATTACTGGGCATATAACCAAAGGATTGTAAATCATTCTACTATGAAGACACATGCGTGTGTATGTTTATTGCAGCACTATTCACAATAGCAAAGACTTGGAATCAACCCACATGCCCATCAATGTTATACTGGATAAAGAAAATGTGGCACATATACCCCATTGAATACAGTGATAAAAAATAATGAGTTCATGTTCTTTGCAGGGACATGAATGAAGCTGGAAACCATCATTCTCAGCAAACTAACACAGGAACAGAAAAGCAAACACTACATATTCTCACTCACAAGTAGGAGTTGAACAATGAAAACATATGGGCACAGGGAGGGGAACATCACACATCAGGGCCTATCAGGTGGTTGGGTGCTAGGGGAGGGATAGCATTAGAAGAAATACCTAATGTAGATGACAGGTTGATGGGTGCAGCAAACCACCATGGCATATGTATACCTATGTAACAAACCTGCACGTTCTGCACATGTATCTCAGAACTTAAAGTATAAAAAGCAAATGCTTTTAAAATGCAAATTAAATAACTGGAAACACCTCAGTTAAATGCCACCAGGATGCCTGTTATATACCTCCATAAGAGATCTGTATTCTTTCTTCATTTTAAAGCACTGTGCTCATAAACATAGAGTAAATAAGATGTTTATTATAGTGGGAGGGGACACAGGGATGTTGTGTGTAGGTATGGAGTGGAGGGGTTGCTAATTTAAATTCTAGCTTAAAATGATCAATTTTAAATTATTCAGCTCAGAATATCTCTTTAGAAGTAAATCTTTGTTCAATCACTCTGAATAGCTACTTGACAATATTTCAAAGATGTCCTGTCCTTTCACCAACCATTTCATTTCCAGGAAACTCTCTAAGGAAATACCCAGAAAGCCATTCAAAACCATAGGTGTAAAGATAGTCATTGAAGCTGTATTCTAAATGTGCAGTAACATCTAAATCAGTTTTGTATTTTCATCTGATGAGGCATTATTCAGAAATGTTTAATGGTAATTTTAAAGGATAGCTAATTACACAAATGCAATACATATATCATCTATGGCTTTGTTATAATATTATATTTTGGAGAAAAGATATAAAACCATATTTTCAGTTTTATTTCAATTTTATAAAAATACACATCCATATAAAAATAGACCAAATGGAATATATTAAATGTTAAATGAGGCTATTTTGTATTATGGTATAATAAATAATGATTGTTATTTTATTTCCTTTCGGTGGTTCCATGACAGTTTACAAAATTTTTTAAATTTGCTAAAATCTACTAAATTTCTAATTTGGGGGAAATAAATATGTCACTTGAGAGACAGAGGGAGAGAAAGAAAGAGAAAGCAGAGAAGCAACCTTGTTAATTGAACATGATAATGACTTCACACTTTAATAAATAATATTCTAGTTGATGACAGAAACCTACAATAACTGAGTCTAAGAGAAGCTAACCCAGTCACATATTAAGACTCTAACTTTGTAGAGTTATGCTCATGCAGAGCAAAAGAAAGCTGACCAATAAGAAAATATAACATAGCCACATTTCAAAATAAGCCCCAAAACATAGAGTTGTATATATTCTTCATAAGCTAAGTTGACAGTAGTCAGGTATTTGAATTGTTTGTGTTTTCTTGCCACTGAAATCATTTTACAAAAGTGTCAAATTTATTTATTTAAAATATTTTTTACTCCATGTTTAGCACTTAATGTAATTTATTTTAAACCTTTTATTTCTAGAGTTTTTTTTCTTGCTCCAAAATTAATAGAGTGGCTAGATTTCAATGGGTGCCTATACAAAAGCCCCTGTAAATTCGATTTCCCAAGGCATAAATAAATGTCAATAACTCTCATATGTCTAAAGAGGGAGCTATTGACTAAGAATGACTGGAATATGTCAAATTGAATAAAGATATTTCTCAATTCACAGAGGAACTCTCATACATGTTACTAATTGATTTTGATTCTATTGATACTTAATTGAAAAAAAGTACATCACTTTATGAATCAATACCACCACTATGAATCTGAAATACAGTTTTTCCATTGGCATCATTTTTCTAGCCACAACAGTTTCTCATCCCTACTCTGGTCCCTACCCTTACTGTAAATTGCTGCCAAAATAATCTTCCATTTTTCACAAGTATTATATTTTTATGGGTTCTATGACAAAGTACTACGGCATTTTCCACATTTCCACTATCCATCCTCTTTGCCATATTCATAAATTATAATATTATATTATCAATATGCTTAGCCTTTAAAAGCTGAACCAAAAACTAGACCTTGGGAAGATTTGTTTTCAAAATCAATCCATTATATAATTTTGAATTACAATGGATATAATATACTAAAGAAATGATAATATACTAAAGAAATAATATACTAAAGAAGAAACTTCATACTAAGTAAGTAGGTTGAGTAGTAACAATTTCTGAAGCATGAGTTATGCATAGTACATATGTACACCTATTAAAATAAAGATGGCCAGCTTCAGGTACTGGTTATTCCAACCTAGTGATTTATAAGTATAAGTAATATTTCTGACACATTTTCATAAAATATAATCACGACTGTTTCTGACACTTACAATCCTGAATGCTAAAAAGTTTTCAGAGAGTCATGACGAGCACAACACAGTTTCTATTTCTAAAACACTGCAGAAATACGGTATCAGTGAATTTGCAGGTGATGCTCCTTTGAAAAGAATGTCGTACATTGACTGGCATCTTCCTCTTTTCACAGGGAAAATTAAACTTCTTGAGAAATCTACTCAGGTAATTTTTATTTTCCCAAAGAAGATATTTTTCATGAAATGACTGTGACTGTGATTTGTGACACAGGTCACACCACTGCTTTCTTCCTATCTACGTCGGGATCACTATGTGATGTGATTTTGGTAACCGGCAGAATTCAGTGCAAAGCAATGTTTCCTTCCAGTTTGATTTCAATAACTCTCAAAATCTTCTAAGGCACTCTACCAGGATTTCAAGTTAGCAGGATACTATTAATCAAATTTCTTAAAAAATAATTAATGAAAACATAATAAAAGTACACTGGCAATAAAACTGGAGCAGTTAAACATTCAAATGATAAACAATCATTTGCATTACTGAAAAAGACATAAATTAATCACATACTTGAATACAGAATGTAATAAAGTGACTCTACATTAAATGTAGAATTTAAAATTTATTTTCAGTATGATTAAATTTAACCAAAAATTTAATATTTAAATATTTATGAGAAAAACTGAGAATGTACCTTTACAATTGGTAATAATAGGTGTTGTTTAACTATTGTTTTCAGTGAGAGGGAGTGCATACTGTAAGGATTTATAGAAAAATCATTTTTTGAGTTGAATAAAAAATGAACCTGACCATTATTCTTTCACTTATATCAAATTATAGATCATTATCATCAGCTGAAAGTCATTGGGTTATCAAGAAAGACTAAGAAGATTAATTGCTTTGTGTTTGAGATAAAACTTGCCCAAGAGAAACAGGTACCCAGGGTTTAGTAGCAAATTTCTAATAGATCGTGTTTCATGCCTACATTTATTCACTATGAAGTTCTGTATTAATATTGCCTTAGTACCTAGGCCATCTGCGATTTGGTATTTGTAGATATTTAAAATATATAACCAAAATGTCTATCAAATATGAAGGTAACACTTTTTTGACCCAACTGTAAGTTATAGGTTTTATTATTTTAAAAAATTATTTAAGATGGTGAATTTGCACTAAACCAATTAAGCTCTTTCACCTAATCAACATTTTAATAGCAGACTGGGTTTTTGAGTCAATGGTTCAAGACTTCAGTTTCAGGCTGGCCAAGAGATTTTCTCCGAGAGATGCTAAATGGTCCCATGACAATTATGTTATTATGGCTTTGACCTCCTTGCTGTCAATAATTGACCTAACAGATTCAGACGTTTTCTGCAATCTATTTATGGTCCAACATGGATTTTTTTTCTATGGAAAATAACTATCAATATCTTTTTTTTTTTTTTTTCTTTTTTCTTTTTGAGACAGAGTCTCTGTTGCCAGGCTGGAGGGCAGTGGCATGATCCCGGCTCACTGCAACCTCCGACTCCCGGTTCAAGTGATTCTCCTGCCACAGCTTCCCAAGTAGCTAGGATTACAAGCATGTGCCACCACGCCCAGCTAATTTTTGTATTTTTAGTAGAGACGGGGTTTCGCCATTTTGGCCAGGATGGTCTCGATCTCCTGACCTCATGATCCGCCCACCTCGGCATCCCAAAGTGCTGGGATTACAGGCATGGGCCACCATGCCTGGCCCTCAGTATCTTTTAAAAATATCGTTTTAAGACTTTTGAATACATCATCAGTCAACACAGTGAGTACTGCAAAGATTCTGATTTGTATTTAAAAACATTTTAAACCAGACTATAGATTTAAAAAAAACCCAAAACTCCTTATATTACTGCAAATAATTCAAATGGAGGCAAAATCAAAAGCAAAAAACCTGAAATATTATCATTTTAATTGGAAGTATGAGTTTCCCATAGTAATATTAGCTTTCTCACTGCAAACAATTGGCACTAGGGGTGAACAGGAAATTAACATCACAATAGGTCATAGTCATCACCCCTCATGGTTTGAAAATTTATTCGTAATATTGACTGATACTAACATATTGTAATTGTCTCCTTCAATGCAAAGATGATGACCATGTAAGAATCAATGTGAGCAATGTCTCATTTTTAGAATTACCGATTTGATTCCAAATTACTGATTAGTTCTGCTCAGAGAACAGGGTCATTATGAACTATTAGAGAGCTCAGTTATTTGTAACAGACATTTTCAGGGTCAGAGTAAGTGAATAAGAACAATATTCCTGCACTATATAAAGCAGCTGTTGCAGTTTGGAAGTCTAGAAGGAAATTAAAATCTATAGAGGTGTCTTTTTGCATTTATATTTCATGGGAGAGCAGTCATCTCATTTTCAAAAAGGTAAAGCTTCATTCAGATTATTCATTTATTCAACAAACATTTATTGAGTAACCAGTACTAAACGGAAGGCTCAAAAATAAATAAAACTTGTTGTTCCCTTTCAATGTGCTGTGTTTCCAAGTAATTTTTCTTTTGTAACCATTCATTTTGAAAGTGGGACTTCTATACCATTTTAAAATATTGTTTGAAATTTTAAAATAAATGAAATAATATGACTAAAACAAATAAAATAACATTATTTGAGAATTACAAAACACCTCCCAACCACTAGAAATTTCTGATATGAACCCTTTGTTCCACCTCAGTCTGTCACAGACCCTCTTAACTAAAATGTATGGGTATGCGGTAAGAATCTGCATTTTTCAGATGCTACCAACCATACAGTTTGAGAACCTCTAATAGAGTGAAATGATAGTATCTTATGAACAAAGAGAGAACATAGAAACTTTGAAAGAAAGATTGCTTTGAATATGGCTTTCACTGTTGAGGACAATTTTAAATATTGTACAAACTATGTAGAAATACAATCAGTACAAAAAAAAGCAATTTAACGATGAGATTTTTATGGGTACCTGGACCCTAAATTTTAATTCCTGTTTCACAGAAATTCACACAAGTAGATATTTTATGCCCAATAATTTCTGATAACATTTTATTTTGTAATATTATCAAAACAAAATCTTTAATATTTGCTCAAATATTGCAAACTTAAATCATTTCAAACATTTTTTTCTTATTCTTAACCGAAAGCAATGAACCTTTCCCGACCTCTTAACTCCTTCTCTTCTTTAGAACTCATTTTAAAGATCACAGTGTTCTTAGCCTTTATATGTCTTTCAAAGACCTTAAGATAAAAGCAGTAAGATCTTGAAATCATAACAAATAAGTTTAATATGTATGTGTATATGGCATGTGTTTATATTCTTTTAGGTATTTCCTTAAATAATAATCCAGATACCATTTATAGTGGGAGTGGAGAGAATACCCACTTGGGAGTAAAAAATTTTTGAATCTCTAGACCAAGGTAATACCATTTAATATTCTAGGAAAAATATGGAATCAAATACTTGTTAAATACTTTCAATACATCAAGTATTTTGTTTATTTTTCCCTAAATCCCATAAATAAAATTTCATTTTCATTTTCTACTGAAGAAGAGAAAGACTTAGGGAAGCTAAGGAACCTGTCCAATATAAGTATCCTATCCTGGTTCAAGATGATTTTATTTAACTTCAATGTCCACATTCTTTCTAAATTATCCTCTATTGTAATAAATGAACAGAGAACTTTGACACCTGCAAAAGATGCATATCTTTGTTGTTCATTGTCGGTTTAAAGCAAGAGCAAATCTTGGACTAGTTTCTCTTGACAAGTCATTTATGAGTGGTGGTTGACTAAACTGCAATGATGAAAAGATTCTGAGGTTGATGCAGGACTTTCCAGGAGCCAACTAGTTGGTGATGCCTGCGTTCCTTATAGGAGCAGCCACATGTGTGCATGTTCATTGCCTCTGACTTAGATCCTACAAACAAGATGCAGCATCTGCTTCTTATTCTTAATTCCATAATGTAAGTCCAATGAGCAGAATATACTTTACATTATTTGCAAACAATATAAGAATGTTTCACAAACATGCGATTTGGTTTTACTGTTTCCCCATGAGCTCAATTTGCTGTTATTGTTTCTCCATGTGCTCACTTATTTATGTTTTTAATAGTTCACTACAGTTTTTCAAATATATATTTTTAAAATGCATATAAGGTGTAATAAATAAGAAAAGGTGAATACAAAATATAATTAAATAGGAAATGACAGATCTAAAGTTAAAATCAATATTATTCAAATTAATTATTCCTGACAGGTTACACTGAATTTACTATTTCTGTATGCTTTCAATATGAGTAAAGTGAATCTCATAATTAAGATTTATAATTTATCATAAGTCACAAGAATCCTTGATTTATTCCAGTCCCATTAATATGAACACTTATGAAATGCCAGATAGTTTCTGGCAATGATAGTGACTTAACTTCTATGGATATGAGGACTTAGGAGTTGACATTCTAAAAATGTATTTCTAAGTTTATGTAGAAAACTATAGACCTCAAAAGAGCAATAGGTCTCTAACACAAAACTGTCACTTCCATTACATGTCACACTGAAAGAACTTAGAATAAATTGCAAACATCTTACCATACGTTTCAGGGTCCTATACGACCCAGTCCGGCCTATTCCTCTGATCTTAGCACCACTCACCCCTTCTCCACTTTGTTCCAGAAACCTTGAAGTTATCTCCCATCTTCTGAATCAGCAAAGTTTGTTCCAATCTTAAGAGCTGTGCAATTCTTGTTTCCTCTGGCCGGAGCCTTTTCCCTCAAATTTTTGTAAGAACAGCCTATCTTGTCACCTACATCTTAGCTCAAATTATACATTCTCAGAGGGGTCTAACCTGATTTCCCCTTGCCTTCAATCACTTTCAATCTCAATATCTTATTAATCTTAACCACTATATTGAAAATATATAATTTTTGTCTGTCTTCCTCCATAAGAAAACGAGCTCCAGGAAGGCATGACTTTTGTCAATATTGTTTATGCCTATATAACCAGATATGAGACAAGTGTCTAGCCCACAGTATGGGCTTGGAAATATTATTGAAGGATTGAGTTAACAAGTAAAAGAAGAAATGACTGAATGTGAGTACTTTTATTATTTTATTCTATCATAGGATGGTCATATATTCTGAGAAAGTAGGGAATTAGACAATTTTCCCAAGACAAAACTAATTCCAAACTATGTAGGGTTAGCTTTTAAATAATTTTGTGATTTATTCTCTTTTCTTCAGCATCTCAGCTCTGTATTATTGATATCTCTTGTGGGAAGACAATTCTTATATTGACTTGCATCTCAAATTGGTTTGAACTAACTTCTAGACTATTCTCTTTGTAATGCCACATTACAATGGCCTCAATTAGGTGGACAAGCACGTGTATGATTATTAGAGTGAGGATTTGTATAGTAATTCCTGACAGGGTTTTTAATAATGCCAGTTAGATTGCCATAGTAAAGGATGACATCAATTCAAAAAGGAAATTGTGTTTTTTAAAATGCAGTATATTTTTATTCTGTCAGCACTAGGTGTACGTCCAACTATATATAATAGCATTTTATATCAAATATCTCCTGTGTTAATATGGAAGAAGTGGCTCCAAAATAAAGCTTAGTCTAATAAACTGTCCAATTCTGAGGGTTTCAAATATACTACAGTTTTAGATTATGTATACTAGACTACGATTTTTGATAGACCTTGGACATATTTGGAAATCTATAATTACCATAAAGCAATATGGTATTTATCAAGTGCCTCTTAAACATGTTATGAGTAGTCTCACTTGTATAAAAAGTCACTCTGCCATCTAAGAGTGTATTAGGTAGGATTAGGTCGGCTTCAAGAGACCAAAAACTCAAAATAATTGAAATATCAATACAGTAGAAATGTATTCCATCTCAAATGAAATAAGTGTAGAAAGAGTCTGTTTAGGGTTGGTTAGTGCATCACACTGTCAAGGACCAAGAGTCTTTCTGCATTTCTTCTCAGCCATCCTCCGCATGTGGTCTCCATATCATATTCTGAGGTGTCTGGTCTAGTACCAGCTCCAGGACCCAAATCCAGCCAAGAGAATGAAGAAAGGGTCAAAGGATTACACATCTTCTCCTTTCCAAGAAGAATTCCCATTGACATGTCATTATCCAGACTTAATCACTTGTATGCATAGGGAAGCTAGGATATAAGATTCTTATTTTTGATTACTGGGTGCTCAGCTAAAATTTAAAGATTGCAATTCTAATGAAGAAAGGGAGAAAAGCATTTGGGGACAAATAGAAATCTCTGCTGCAAAGAAGTTTCCAAAGAAGGAGACAAGACATGGAAAATCTAAAAGTTAAATGTCTGATGTTTAAATTAAAAGTTGGAAACCGGGCGCGGTGGCTCCCACCTGTAATCCTAGCACTTTGGAAGGCCAAGGTGGGTGGATCACCCGAGGTCAGGAGTTTAAGACCAGCCTGGCCAAAATGGCAAAACGCTGTCTCCACTAAAAATAGAAAAATCAGCCAGGCATGGTAGTGGGCGCTTGTAATCCCAGCTTCTCAGGAGGCTGAGGCAGGAGAATCACTTGAACCTGAAAGGCGGAGGTTACAGTGGGCCGAGATCATGCCATTACACTCCAGCCTGGGTGACAGAGCGAGTCTCTGTCTCAAAAATAAATAAATAAATAAATAAAATAAAATAAACAATAATAAATTTATAATAATTATAAGGGGGTTAAGAAATTAGGGCTTTGCAGTTAGGCTGCTGGGATTAAAAGTCTGGCTCTGGCATTTATTTGCAATGTGAACTTGGATAGGTACTTAAACTTTGCAAGACTGTTTCTCAAGCATCAGTAAATAATAATAGTAGAATTACAGTAGTGGGATGACCAAATAAAATGAACATAAGGTCTTTAGTATAGAATCTGGCTCATATTGAGCACTTGATAAATATTATTGATGAAGAAGATAATGATGATGATGGTGATTTGGATGTTAATGGGTGATAGTAGATAAACGGTATTATTAGCAATATAAGAACAATCAAAACATGATTATTATGATTAGTGTCAGAGAATGCTTGGAAGGCTTCATAGATGGGGAAGTACTTGATACAGACCACATGGATAGGTTGGATTTACAGAGCTAGAAAGGAAAGCGAATTCCAAGCTGACCATATTAATACATCATGACCAAGTTCAACAAAATCAACCTCCACACTGTTTGAATCCTCCATAATTTCATTGCAAATGGGTTTAAAACGATTGGAAGATGGAAGCTTACTGAACTTAAGTGTAAACATTGTTTAATGATTTAGTTACTAAAATGGACAATTATTCTATTGCTGAACATTTTCTGAGTTCCTTTATAGGGAAAAAAAAATTATTACATGAATTTGCTACAATCTGGGTAAATGAACGCAACTTGAATGAAAACCAATAGTCTTCTATATCTTCAAATAGTAAATCACTCTTACTTTCCTAACAGTAACTTCAATGTTACCAAAAAAAATCCCCCCCAAAACCAAAACATACAGAAATCTTAAAACTTTCCACCAATGGTAAACCAGAGAGTAAAAGTATAATTAGCATACTTATTTTCCATCCAATGTTTTTGAGTTTACACATGCGCGTGTGTGTGTGCGTGTGTGTGTGTACCCAATCTCTTCTTCAAAATGTGAAGAGCTTTGGGCATACCTTCAATTGCTATAATTAATTTATTCTTGCCCAAAACACTAAGAGGTTCACTTGAGCGTGAATTCTGCATTTTTCCACCATAGGAAATTACTTGAAAAGTTCCCCCATTAGAAAGCCTAATTTAAAATTAATATGTATGCATTTTCTTTCATCTTTTAAATATGCAAAAATAAGCTGTTTCTCAGTGATGAAGAACTGAACAGTGGTTTGAAATGCCACTTATTTGAATTTCATAAGTCAATCTTTCCCTATATCTTTTTTTTTCTTCATTTGGCTGTCACTCAGAAAATTGCAGGCAAACAGTTGAAAATGAAGCAATATTCCCCACAAAGTCTGAGTCTTAAAGAGCTAGTGCTGTTGTGACTTTCAATCATACAGTTCACTCAGCTTATGTGATGTAATTATTACTTTTAATAGCAAAAAACCACAATTACTTTTGAACCACCCTAATACTATTAATTTTTTTAGCCCTTACCATGTGCCAGGCACGTTCCTAAGGACTTCACATTCTCTCTCTCAGTTAATCCTCACCAAAACTTGATGAGGTGGTTTTTATTATTGTACCAATTTAGGAGCTCAGATAACTGATCCACAGAGAGGATCAGTTGGCCAATGTCATAGAAGTGACAAATGGTGAATACAAGATTAGAACCCACTCTGTTTTTGTCTACATACCACACATTTAAGCCCTGAATTACTTTGCCTCTCCTCTCATGCATATACACATCTTATTTAAGGCTACTAGATAACAAAAATTGCTGCTTTAGTATAAAATTATGTTATAAAACTTTATTTCCACCAGTAACAATTGTTTGGTACTGCACCTGTGGCTCCATTTTTCAATTCTACAAACATTTGGCTGAAAGCATTGTACACAGTGTTGCTACAGAAAACATGCTGGTGAGCCCACTTTCATGCTCTAAAATTCAGCTACCTCCAGAGGAAATGACATAGCAACATGTTTGATTCTTGTAAAAAGAACCTACCCCAATATCTACACAACTCTTTTTAAAGGCAGAAGAGGAAAAACACTGTGCACGGAAAACTACTGGCTGCTTGATGTGTGTGTGTAGCTAGCTGGATCTTTACAGGATGAATGATCCATCGATAAAAACCTATGAGAGCTACACAAGCACCCGGCAGAGTACATGCATAGCTTCTTAATAATGTCTTCTTGTTTGTTTCAACAAACACACATCGTCAGAGCCCATTTTGACAGCCAAATAATGCTACCACCAACTTGTCATGATAAAAAATAAACCTGATTGAATGCAAATGGGAAAACCCATTTAAAATATGTTAAAGGAATAAATGTGTACCAGTCTAATCAAGATGGTAAACAGATTTTCAGTCATCTTAAATATTCTAGAGAACGATAACGTGAAGGTAAATGAAAGGAACAGACTTTTTTTTCTGTCATAGGAAACAAAGAATTATATGTGCCTGTGAACATACGCACACTGTTTGGATCAAAGAAGACACTATTTTTATCATTCAACTGCAATCCTATATGATTCTTCCATTTACCCAAGTGATCTGCCTGAGATTTATTATAAAGTGGGGCTGATGATTATATTCTAAAGGATCAAGTATTGTAGAATGAATAGAGTCATCTTGCATATGTTTCGTTAATGCCAAACCTTCTGGAAAAGGAAGGCGAGGGACTTCCTCAAAGACCAATTGATCTGGGAAGGGGTTTGAAATTGCCTCTGTAAATATTTTCCAAACAGGTACTCAAGCTAATTTTTAAAACACAACATGATTGAATCATAACACCTCCCCACTGCAACCCTCACTCCCCTGCTTAGATTGGCAGTGGCTTCACATTGTTCTTAGGATGAAAGCAATGCCTACAAGTCCCTGTGTGTTCCTTCTGCCCCCAAGCATTAGGTTCCAATTCATATCTCTCCTCCTACACCCCATACTCCAAGCTTCCTGACCTTCTTTCAGTCACTAAGACCATATAGCTTCTCAGGATCATCCCAAAAGTCTCATGGTAACTGTTTCCCCAGTGTCCCGTGCTGAGAACAGCACCTGTAATTTGGTCAGTACCCATAACTAGTGTTAAATACAGGAATGAGTGAATGTATGCCCCTCCCTTTCCCTAGTATAGTCTCTTCCCACCCATCCTTTTAACTTGTTTTACTTCTAAGTATCCTTCATATTTCAGCTTAAATTTTACACCCTCAGGGAAGCTTTCTCTTAGCCTAACCCAAAACTTCAAGTGGTACCACACCCCTCTCACCATAGCAACAATTATAATTGTAAGTTTATATTTATTTGTTGGATAATTTGGTTAGTGCAATTTCTCTACTAAACTTTTAGGTCTGTGAATTCCATGAGAACAGAAATCAAGCCTCTTTTTGTTCATTACTGTTTCCCAAGTGTCTACCATGGCACCTCACACGTTTAGAAGTCCATAAATGTTTATTGAGTATATCTGAGAGTGAGTGGACAAATGAAAGAATGAATACTAAAAGAAAGACCCCAGGAAAAGTAGAGTCCTCACCATTTTTGTAAAATAACCCATCTATAATATTTCCTCTGTCAAATACAGGAAGCAGATGGGCAGAACTCAGTGACAAGCTAATGACATCGAACATGGAAATGTATGACTTTAAAACTTCTAGGGAATATTTTTAATTGTACATATTTCTCTGCCAACAGTTTTAAGCGAGGTATAGGTTTGCCACGTTGTTTTATTTCTGTTACTTCAACTTTGGGCTAAGGAAAAAAATCTCATCCATTTCCAGGGGGAGATTCATAGCCTCTGGGTCAAAGGTAATTGGTTTAAAACTTACCGTGATTCCACAGAAACGCAGCAAAAATAATTGCTGCATTTTATTTTCTCCTGAAAATACACAGGTTAGTTTGTGAAATGATGATTAATTTCTAACTATTGTTTTAAAAATAGTGTCCTCTCAAAAGCATGTTGATAATAGCTTGCAATTTTAGTAGTAGCTAAATTAATTCCTTTGCAAAATTAATGAAGTCAGTGAGTCAGAGACTTCTGAATTGTAATGAGTTTCAAAAAATTCTGCATGAGTTAAAATCCCACATGAATTATATAAGAACATCTTTGTTTTCCTTTTTTATTTTACATACTTCTGTAGTATTTTTCTATCTAAAAGAAGTATAAATATTTGAAAATGGCAACCTGTATTTTATTGTCTCTTAGGCAGCCAAATTCAAGTTACCTTGTAACAATACGGATGATACAAAACAAGAAAGAGAGAAAAAAATCACGTATTGTGTTTGCCATATGTTGTCAAAATAATAGCTTTTATTTATTTTGTAGGGTTTCTATGTCAGTTACTAATTAAAATTAGAGTGAGCTATTATAAGGGTCTACATGCTAAAGCAATGTTTTTTATCTGAAACAGGACTTACCTTTGTACCGTCCTTACGATTCAACTTAATCAAAAACTTGTTGATATCTCAACTTATCAAGAATAGATATTTGCTGATATTAACTACAGTGTGGTAGGACATATTCCCTCTATTTAAAGGATTCTGGGGTTCACAGTCATTTGGGAGAAAGTAGAAAATAATTAAAGATCCTATACGTTTAAAAAAGAAAGACTATCAAGGGCACACTCTTATTTTCCTTTATTTACCGTTTCTTTGTTCGGTTTAAATTTTCATTCTCAACTTCTATTTCCACAGTCTTTTAAAAATTCCATTCATTTCAATTTTCAACTTACAACCTTTTTTGTCAATTTTTTTTTTTTTTTTCTGAAAATATACTCCCTTGGGAGCTTTCCCACTGGTAAGAGAAAGGATTTTTTTTTTTTTTTTTTTTTTTTGAAGGACTCTTGCTCTGTAGTGTGATCTGGGCTCACTGCAACCTCCACCTCCTGGGTTCAAGAGATTCTCCTGCCTCAGCCTCCTGAGTAGCTGGGACTACAAGTGCACGCCACCACGCCCAGCTAATTTTTGTATTTTTAATAGAGACAGCGTTTCACCATGTTGGCCAGGATGTTCTCTATCTCTTGACCTCGTGATCCGCCAGCCTCGGCCTCCCAAAGGAGACAGGATTTTTAAAAGAAAACATTCTGAATGTGAAGGCCTTTCAGCCAGTGAGATTTTTTGTTATTTATTTATTTATTGTTTATTTATTTATGTAGACTGATATTTGGTTCTGCAAAGAAGGAAAGAATGTTGCTTGTCTACAGAGCTTGCCTCTGAATCTTATTTGAAAAATGGAAAGTAGGGCAAAAGTCACCATATTACACCTGGCACAAATAACTCCTGACATGTCATATAGGGATGAGTATTAATCTGGCATGATTCTTTTAACTCAAGGCTTTAATATTTTTTTCGGAATAAATGTTCAGCAAGAAGCACAGTCCCTGATAATCAGTGAGTTTTGTGTTATGCAGAGTCAGGAAATGGATTACTCTTGTACAAGCATTAAGTTTAATTAAACAATCAATTTTTCATTAAGTCAGTGCTTCAATTCAGCACTTTACTAGGTGCTTTGGGAAAAAACAGGTACAACATGGTGACAGTACTTATGTCTAATACCACTAAGGCACCCATGAAGAGGAGAAGTATGGGATATGGAAGTTCAACAAAGAGTGAGAGTCACAGTAATTATAAAAAACTCCAGAGAGGAAGGAGCTTGGATATGATGCTGGGGAAATAAACAGGAAATAGTTTTGCTGGAAATGTATTTCAAAGAAAGAGAACAATGTAAGAGTTCATAGAAAAAGAGGTTCCACAATCATACAATGATAATACAATGAAAGTATCCTTACAGTTAAAATGATATGAAAAAACATTAAAGCTTGTCAGATAGTTTAATAGTCAGCTACATCCTTATATATGCAAATGAAAGTTATCGGCTTTGAAGTATTAAACTTCATATCTGTTAGAAGAATTTTTATAATTTTAATAATGCATTTTAAAAGAATTTGATTTCTGTAAAGTCTATTGTTGACACACACATATATTTACATGTTTTGGGGTTATTTTTAAACACACATTTTTTTAGTGTGGGAATGCTTTATGTCTGTTCATAACTGTCTGTATAAAACATATAAAACATTAATGCTTCAGCTGGAAATAATTACACAGAATGTTACCATTGATCCTAAATCAAAGAGAGTCTAGGTCACATCCATTCAGTGAAGAGCTAAAGCTAATCTCCTTCTTAATGTTATAGCCTAGTCTATTTTTATCATTATATTACTGATTTGTTCTTATTTATTTAAAAATAAACATCTGCCAGGTGCAGTGCTCATGTCTGTATTCCCAGCACTTTAGCAGATCACGTGAGGCCAGGAGTTGGGGACTAGCCTGGGCAACACAGCAAGACCCTGTCTCTACAAAAAATAGAATATCTACAAAAAATAGAATAATTAGCTGGCCAGGCACGGTGGCTCACGCTTGTAATCCCAGCACTTTGGAAGGCCGAAGCAGGTGGATCACGAGGTCAGCAGTTCGAGACCAGCCTGACCAACATGGTGAAACCCTTTCTCTACTAAAAATACAAAAATTAGCCAGGCGTGGTGGTGGTTGCCTGTAACTGAGAGGTGACAACGTGCTGGCAGCCCTCGCTGGCTCTCAGCACCTCCTTGGAGCCTGCTCTGGCCACACTTGAGGAGCCCTTCAGCCCACTGCTGCACTGTGGGAGCCCCTCTCTGGGCTGGCAGAGGCAGGAGCCGGCTCCCTCTGCTTGTGGGGAGGTGTGGAGGCACAGGCCCGGACGCGAACCGGGGCTGCACAGGGCGCTCTCGCCGGCCAGCATGAGTTCTGAGTGGGCGCGGCTTGGTGGGCCCCGCACTAGGGGCTGCCAGCCGCAGTAGTGAAGGGCTTAGCACCCAGGCCAGCAACTGCGAGGTTGCGCAGGGTCCCACAGCACTGCCAATCTGCCCGCTCCGCATTCGAATTCTCGTGGGGCCTCAGCTGCCTGCCCGTGGGGCAGGGCTCGGGACCTGCAGCCTGCCATGCCCAAGCTCCCCCGGTGGTGGGCTCTGGAGGGGACGGAGCTTCCCCACCTCCCCAATGGGCGCCGGCCCCTGCTCCACAGTGTCTGGTCCCATGGACCACCCAAAGTCTGAGGAGTGCAGGCGGGCAGCATGGGACTGTTGGGCAGCTCTATCCGGGCCCTGGCACGGGGTCCATTAGGCGGAGCCAGCTGGGCTCCTGAGTCGTGTGGGGACTTTGGAGAACTTTTATGTCTAGCTAGAGGATTGTAAATGTGCCAAACAGCACTCTGTGTCTAGCTCAAGGTTTGTAAATGCACCAATCAATACTCTGTGTCTAGCTAATCTAGTGAGGACTTGGAGAACTTTTGTGTCTAGCTAGAGGATTGTAAATGCAACAGTCAGCACCCTGTCAAAACAGACCAATCAACTCTCTGTAAAAAGGGCCAATCAGCTCTCTGTAAAATGCACCAATCAGTAGGATGTGGGTGGGGCCAGATAAGGGAATAAAAGCATTCTGCTCCAACCAGCAGTGGCAACCCGCTCTGGTCCTATTCCACGCTTTGGAAGCTTTGTTTTTTCCCTCTTTGTAATAAATCTTGATGGTGCTCACTCTTTGGGTCTGTATCATCTTCATGAGCTGTAACACTCACCGCAAAGGTCTGCAGTTTCACTGCTGAAGCCAGTGAGACCACGAACCCACCAGGAGGGACAAACAACTCCAGACGCGCTGTGTTTAAGAGCTTAACACTTGCCACTAAGGTCTGCAGCCTCAGTGCTGAAGTCAGCGAGACCACAAACCCACCAGAAGGAAGAAACTCCAGAAATGCCGGAACATCAGAAGAAACAAACGCTGGACACACCATCTTTAAGAACTGTAACACTAACTGAGAGGGTCCACAGCTTCATTCTTGAAGTCAGCCAGACCAAGAACCCACCAATTCCAGACCCATAATCCCAGCTACTCAGGAGGCTGAGGCAGGAGAATAGCTTGAACCCAGGAGGCGGAGGTTGCAGTGAGCTGAGATCATGCCATTGCATTCCAGCCTGCGTGACAGAGTGAGACCCTATCTCAAAAAAAAAAAAGAAAAAGAAAAAGAAAAAAAAAAGTGAGTGTGGTGGTATGTGTCTGTACTCCAGCAACTTGGGAGGCTGAGGCGGCAGGATTGCATGAGCCTGGAAGTTCAAGGCTGCAGTAAGCTGGAATCATGTCACTGCACTCCAGCCTGAGTGACAGAGTGAGACCTCGTCTCAAAAAAATATATATTTAATGGTTTCTAAACTTAAACTTTTAAAATGCTATATTTTGAAACAATATTAAACTTATAGAAATGTTGTAAACATAGCATGGAGAGATCCCATATACCTTTCATATGGCATCCCCCAATGTTAAGGTTATGTGCTACCACAGTAGATTCATCAAAATGAAGACATTAATATTGGCACAATACTATTCACGAAACCACAGATTTTATTTGTACTATTGGTTTTCCTATTAATGTCTTTTTTTTTCTTTTTCCTCCTGTTCCAGGAGCCAATCCAGGCTATGGTATTGCAAATAGTCATTACATCTCCTTGGTGTCCTCCATTCTGTAACGGCACGTCAGTCTTTCCTAGTATTTTATGAGTTTCACACTTTAAAAATACAGCTTAAAACTGGATTTTGGGGGAGAGCTGGAAAGATGGCCGAGTACCAGCACCTCCTGTCTGCAGGTCCCAGCGAGAACAATGCAGAAGGAGGGGGATTTCTGCATTTCCAACTCAGGTGCCCAGTTCATCTCATTGGGACTGGTTAGGCAATGGGTACAGCCCATGGAGGGCGAACAGAAGCAAGGTGAGGTGTCGCCTGACCTGGGAAGTGCATGGAGCGAGGGCACTCCCCTCCCCAGCCAAGGGAAGCCATGAGGGACGGTGCTATCTGGCCCACATATTACGCTTTTCCCATGGTTTTTGCAATCCACAGACCAGGAGATTCCCTCGGGTGTGTACACCACCAGGGCCCTGGGTTTCAAGCACAAAACTGGATGGCTGTTTGGGCAGACATCAAGCTAGCTGCAGGAGTTTTTTTTGTTTGTTTGTTTTCTTTCATACCCCAGTGGTGCCTAGCAAAACAGAACTGTTCACTCCACTAGAGAGCGGCTGAAGCCAGGGAGCCAAGTGGTCTAACTCAGTGGATCCCACCCCCATGGAGCGCAGCAAGCCAAGAACCACTGGCTTGACATTCTCTTTGCCAGCACGGCAGTCTAAAGTCGACCTGGGATGCTGGAGCTTATTGTGGGGGAGGGGTGTCGGCCACTACTGAGGCTTGAGTAGGCAGTTTTCTGCTGACAGTGCTAAGGAGGCAGGGAAGTTCAGACTGGGCAGAACTCCCAAGAGCAGCAAAGTGACTGTGGCTAGACTGTCTCTCTAGATTCCTCCTCACTGGGCAGGGCATCCCTGAAGGAAAGGCATCAGCTCCAGTCAGGGACTTACAGGTAAAACTCCCATCTCCCTCAGACAGAGCATCTTGGGGAAGGGCTGGCTGTGGGCACAGCTTCAGTGGACTTCAACAGACTTCAATGTTCCTGCCTGCCAGCTCCGAAGAGAGCAATGGATCCTGACAAGGAGGATTCTCCCAGCACAGTGCTTGAGCTCTACTAAGGGACAGACTGCCTCCTCAAGTGAGTCCCTGACCCCCATGTCTCCTGATTGGGAGACACCTCCCAGCAGAAGTTGATGGACACCTCATACAGGAGAGCTCTGGCTGGCAACAGGCCAGTGACCCCCGGGGATGAAACTTCCAGAGGAAGAAGCAGGCGGGAATCTTTGCTGGTCTGCAGCCTCTACTGGTGATACCTAGGCAATCAGGGTCTGGAGTGGACCTCCAACAAACTGTCGCAGACCTGCAGAAGAGGGGACTGACTGCTAGAAGAAAAACTAACAGAAAGCAATAACATCAACATCAACAAAAAGAACCCCCACACAAAAACCCAATGCAAAGGTCATCAGCCTTAAAGATCAAACGTTGATAAATCCACAAAGATGAGGGAAAAACAGTGCAAAAATGCTGAAAATTCCAAAAATCAGAATGTCTTTTCTCTTCCAAATGATCACAACTACTCTCCAGCAAAAACACAAAACTTGATGGAGAATGAGTTTGATGAATTGATAGAAGTAGGCTTCAGAAGGTGGGTAATAACAAACTCCTAAAGGAGCATGATCTAACCCAATGCAAGGAAGCTAAGAATCTTGATAAAAGGTTACAGGTACTGCAAACTAGAATAACGAGTTTGGAGAAGAACATAAATGACTTGATGGAGCTGAAAAATGCAGCAGCAGAACTTCATGAAGCATACACAAGTGTCAATAGCTGAATCAATCAAGTGGAAGAAAGGATATCAGAGATTGAAGAGCAACTTAATGAAATAAGGCATGAAGACAAAATTCAAGAATAAAAAAAGAATGAAAAGGAAAGAACAAATCTTTCAAGAAATATGGGACTATGTGAAAAAATCAAACCTATGATTGATCAATGTGCCTGAAAGTGACGGGGAGAATGGAACCAAGTTGAAAAACACACTTTGGGATATTATACAGGAGAACTTCCTCAACCTAGCAAGACAGACCAACATTCAAATTCAGGGAAGACCACTAAGATACTCCTTGAGAAGAGCAACCCCAAGACACATAATCACCAGATTCTCTAGATTAAAATGAAAGAAAAAAGCTTAGGGGCAGCCAGAGAGAAAGGTTAGGTTACCTACAAAGGGAAGCCCATCAGACTAACAGCAGATATCTCTGCAGAAGCCCTACAAGGCAGAAGAGAGTGGAGGCCAATATTCAACATTCTTGAAGAAAATAATTTTCATCGCAGAATTTCATATCCAGCCAAACTAAGCTTCATAAGTGAAGGAGAAATAAAATCCTTTACAGGCAAGAAAATGCTGAGGGATTTTGTTACCACCAGGTCTGCCCTACAAGAGCTCCTGAAGGAAGAACTAAATATGGAAAAGGAAAACTGGTACCGGTCATTGCAAAAATACACCAAAAGATAAAGACCAATGACACTATGAATAACTTGTATCAACTAATGTGGAAAATTATCAGCTAACATCATGATGACAGGATTAAATTCACACATAACAATATTAACCTTAAATGTAAATTGTCTAAATGACCCAATTAAATGATACAGACTGGCAAATTGGATAAACAGTCAAGACCCGTTGGTGTGCTGTATTCGGGAGACCCATCTCATGTGCAAAGACACAAATGGGCTCAAAATAAAGGGATGGAGGAATATTTACCAAGCAAATAGAGAAGAAAAAAAGCAGGGATTGCAATCCTAGTCTCTGATAAAACAGACTTTAAACCAACAAAGACCAAAAAATGACAAAGAAAGGCATTGCATAATGGTAAAAGGACCAATGCAATAAGAAGAGCTAACTATCCTAAATATATATGCACTCAATACAAGAGCACCCAAATTCATAAAACCAAGTTCTTAGAGATCTACAAAGAGACTCAGACTCCTACACAATAATAGTGGGAGAATTTAACACCCTATTGTCAATATTAGATCAATGAGACAGAAAATTAACAAGGCTATTCAGGACTCGAACTCAGCTCTGAATCAAGCAGACCTAGTAGACATCCCCAGAACTCTCCACCCCAAGTCTACAGAATATATATTCTCTTTAGCACCACATAGCAAAGTCTTGGGATACAAAATCAATGTGCAAAAATCACAAGTATTCCTATATACCAATAACAGAGAGCCAAATCATGAGTGAACTCCCTTTCAGAATTGCTACAAAGAAAATAAAATACCTAGGAATACAACTTACAAGAGACATGAAGGATCTCTTCAAGGAGAACTACAAACCACTGCTCAAAGAAATATGAGGGGACACAAACAAATGAAAAAAAAAAATTCCATGCTCATGGATAAGAAGAACCAATATTGTGAAAATGGTCATACTGCCCAAAGTAATTTATAGATTCAATGCTATTCCCATCAAGCTACCATTGAATTTCTTCACAGAATTAGAAAAAACTATGTTAAATTTCATATGGAAGCAAAAAAGTACCCATATATCAAAGACAATCCCAAGCAAAAAAAACAAAGCTGGAGACATCACAATACCTGACCTCAAACTATACTACAAGGCTACAATAATCAAAATAGCATGGGACTGGTACCAAAACAGATACATAGACCAATGGAACAGAACAGAGGCCTCAGAAATAACACACCTCTACAACCTCAAGGATCCTCAAGGATCTAGAACCAGAAATACCATGTGACCCAGCAAGCTCATTACTGGGTATATACCCAAAGGATTATAAATCATTCTACTAGAAAGGCACATGCACACCTGTATTTACTGCAGCCCTATTTACAACAGCAAAGACTTGGAACCAACCCAAATGCTGATCAAGGATAGACTGGATAAAGAAAATGTGGCACATATACACCATGGAATACTGTGCAGCCATAAAAAAAGAATGAATTCACATCCTTTGCAGGGACATGGATGAAGCTGCAAACCTTCATTCTTAGGAAACTAACACAGAAACAGAAAACCAAACGTCGCATATTCTCACTCATAAGTGGGAGTTGAACAATGAGACTACATGGACACAGGGAAGGGAATATCACACCCTGGGGTCTGTCAGGGACTGGCGGGGGGAAGGGGAGGAAGAACATTAGGAGAAACACCTAATGCATGCGGAGCTTAACACCTAGATGAAGGGTTGATAGATGCAGCAAACCACCATGTCACGTGTTTACCTGTGTAACAAACCTGCACGTTCTGCACATGCATCCCAGAACTTAAAGTAAAAAAGAAAGAAAGAAAGAAAGAAATTACTTCCAAGCACTTTTGAATTCTCCACTTATCAGAAGAGAAGCTAGTATTTATTAAATACAGGAGCTGCTATATGCCTTCCTCACATCCTATGAAGTAGGCATTCTAGTAAAGGAACGAAAGATGAGAGATTAAACTGACCTGCCCCAAATGGACTAATGTAATTTCATTGGAAATAACCTGATCATTTTGCCAAGATGATTAAATGGTCCTTTCTCTGTAAGGTTATTAGGTTATATCTCTATTTTGATTGTTCTGTGTCATTTTCCCCCACAATGTAATGACTTTTCCACTTCATGTCTTCTTTTGTTTAATATTTCCTTGAATTTCTCTTTCCAAATGCACCACTGTGCTTGTCCATCCCTCCTCTTCAGGTGCTGGTCATGTGCAGTTCTCCCTGAAAATTTGTATTAATAAAAAATGAACAGATCAGGAAAAAAAAAAAAAAAAACTGGATTTAGAAATTTAAAAATGCTGCTTAAATATTTTGTAGAATATCCCTCAATTTGTGTTTGTCTGGTACTTTCTCATAATTAAGCTGAAGTTCTATAACTTTTGGGAAGAGTACCATGATGCGCCATGTGATGGCATTACAGCAGAGGGTACATAATATCAATATTCCTTATTACTGCTAATGTTAAGCTGGATTACTTCATTAAGATGATTTCCATCAGGGTTTTAAGCCAGGGTTTTAAACCATGAAGTTACCATTTTTCCCTTTCCATATTCTACTTTTTAGAAGTAAGTCCTATATGAAGAGTTTAGTGTGGCATATGATAACTAAAACTTCCTCAGTTCATGTCTGAGGAAGTATCATTATACTTCCTGGGGGGAGGAGGTTCAAATAATTTGTGGGCATATGTTAAAATAACCACAGTGATTAATACATACTTCGAGTATGATATTTTAAGCCCACAAATTATCCTGATTCTCCTTGAGGTTTTGCCCAGCAATTTTCACATTCACTGGTAGGCTGGGTAATTTATAAAGAGAAAGAAGATTTATTTGGCTCACAATTCAACTTGCTGGAAGATTGTGCATCTGGTGAGAGCCTCAGGCTGCCTTTACTCATGGCTGAAGGCAAAGAGGAGCTGGTATGTGGAGATCACAGGGGAAGAGAAAAGCAAGAGGGAGAGGGGAAGGAAATGCCAGGCTCTTTTTAAGAACCAGTTCTACAAGCAACAAATAGAGTGAAAACTTCCTCATCATCATGAGGACATCAAGCCATTCGTGAGGGATCTGCCCCCATCATCCAAACACCTCCCATTAGGCCCCACATCCAACATTAGAGATCAGATTTCAACATGAGGTTTGGAGGGTCAGTTATCCAAACTATAGCAGTGATCTAACGGTAATTTTCTGCTTCCTACATTCCTTCTGTATTTACTAATTAACATTCTTCTAAAAGCAAGAATTCTGACTTCTGCCCCTTTTATTCACTTACTTGATCGATCATTTATTTTTATCAGTATGGATTGGTGAATATTCTTTGGGCTACAATACTATACTATAATTATTTAATTGGTTGCTCAAATTACTCTAGTTTCAACCATGGAAGAGTTAACATTGCAAATGATTGGGTGATTTTAGGGTAATTATGTGGGTTTTAGAAGAAGCTAATATTCTGTGTTGTTAGATCAGTCTTCTAGACCTGACTCTATTCTCAGTCTCCACTGAGCGCTAAGCTCATTACTACTGGGAGAAGAACATAGATCTTTCCTTCCTTTTAGAATTATTTTACATAATTTTTGCCTTTAGTGATCCCCTTTTCTAATGGACCTGTGAATTTGGATTGGAGGGTGAGAGTGGTCTTTTCCTTGTGAATTAGGATATGATTGCAGAACTCACATTAAGATTTTGCTTCTTTTTCTAGGATTAAATGTACAACAAGTTTACTATTATTCTAGGCCCATTTACTTTGGTTTGATTAGTAGAAATATCTATTACTTTTTTTCAAATTAATTAGATTGAGTCTTACAAATATAATCCTCTCACAAACTGAAATATTACTTTAATTTCACCAGGATATATATTTCATTAATTTTCCCCAAGTTTATTATGATTCTCTACTTTGTCCACAAATGTAAGTCTATGTAATCTCATGTTGACTGCTATTTATTACACAAACTTTACTTTGGTTTTAATACTGAAAGAAATCTCAGAATTTTAAAACACCATTTTGCTATCTAGAACACTAAGTTTTCAGGACCAGGATACAAGGTACATTTCTAAAAATATTTTGATTCTTATCTTTTTATATCATTAATTGAAAATCAACTGTATTGATAAATCAAAATCCAGGTTAAAATATGTAGACATAAATGTCCCCTTAAAAATTAATGATAATTAATTAGGGATAATACATATTTTAATTTAAAGCTTAAGCAGGGATGTTTTATAAGTTTTATTTCCTAAAGTAATACTTAGTGCATAGGAGGTGTTTAACAGTCATGGGTGATTTAACGGAAATGTCAATAAAGAATTTATAACTTCTTTGTTGTTTCAGCTAGATTATACACATAATAAATAGAATATTCATTATAAAATTAAAAATGAAATTATTTTTGAAGAAATTATTCTTCAAAATTATTATCGATGCTTACTGTACTATTGCAAAAAAATAAGTATTTATTTTACACTTTAATTGGAATATCAAGAAAAATACCATTTCAGAAATATAAAAGTGAGGTTACTAAAATATTTTTTCTATTTGCACATTACCCATGTAGCGAGTTTATATGGAAATGGAAAATTAGTTTACATTGTGAATGTATTATTTTTGTTGTAATAAAATAAGGTTTAATATATTCATATAAACTAATTAAAACTATTTAAACAGATTTATTGTGAAATTAACATTCTTTACCAAAGTAATTATAAGACCTATGAAAATCATTATTTCACACTTTTCTTTCTTTACTCCTCCCTCACCTTAACCATCTATTTAAATAATTTTAAATACCATGTGTTTCAATAATAGGTAGGATTTTACACCCTGATACCTGAAGACAGATATTAGTTATTTACTGAATATTTAAATGACAAAGTCACTTGAGAAAAACTGAAATTCTTTTTCAGTAGTAAATGAGTAGGTCACATGTTCAAAATCTTATTCTAGCTCTTTCTAGCTGTGTTTCCTTGACTGGGTTGCCTAACATCTCTGAACCTTCATTTAATGTCTTTCCCTAAACAAGCCACATAATATAAACCTTACAAATTTGCCGTGATAGTGCAGTTGTCATAATCAGAGGAGTGCTTATTTTGGTCTTCATTTTCAAAATCCTCTGGCTGTCACAAAACATTAGTAACAGTAACTGATTAAGAAAATATACTTTCGATGTTATGATTCTGCCAGATAACTTAATGTTCTTTTCATGATGATGATGCAAAACTTAAATTTAAAATCATGATTAAAATCATGATTATAATTTAAAATCATGAGATCCAATTGGATAATCTAGCAGACTTGTCCAAGGTAACAGATTGCTTTTCTGAAGCTTTACTGAAATACAGGAAATCATGGCAGATAGAATGGTTTTTTACAGAGAGTATGAGATGATTATGTGATTTATTTGCTCTGAGACTGTTTCAATTTATTAAAATATTAATGTTTCTTATTAATAAGAGTAATTACCGATAAGAATTCTAATAAAATCACATTGAAAGTTAACTGTCCATTTTCCCAAAAGGGAGGCAGCTTGATATACTGGAAAATATATAGGTTTTCAAATTAGAAAGAAATATATTCAAATCCAAATTTCCACTTACTAATACTTTTTGGAATCTTAGTTTCTTCATTATTGATGTGGAATTAACAAAATTTCTTCTTCAGGGTTGTTTTGATGATGACAGATAATTATATATGAAGAGTTTAGTGTGGCATATGATAACTAAAACTTCCTCAGTTCATGTCTGTGGTAGATACAAATACATCTTCTCTTTTTGCAAGCACCCCTATTACAAATGTAGGCAGAAACTTTGCCATGTACCCATCATGCATTATTAAATGCACTAATTCATTCATTCGTTTATCATAATATGGTAGGTAGCAGGAACAATCAAGTGAGGGAAATTAACACAAATAACTACAATGTAAAACAAAAGAGAAATTTCTGAGACAACTGGCTGGTTATTAAAGAAGAAAACAGCATTAGAAAAGTATCACAGAAGAGGTGGAATTTAAACTTGGTCATGGAAGATGAATATGGATCCGAAATTTTGAGAAGATTGTAGAGAAGATTTAAGACTGTCAAAACAACAAGAGTAAGTTCAAGAAGGCAGGTGTAACCAGAATAAATTTCTGAACCTCATGTGACCCAACCTTCAAACAAACAGACTTTGGTAACAATAAGAAAGTAATTCCAATTTCCAGTTGTATCTCTCAAAGAACATCAAAGGGTACATAGTTTAAAACCTACTTCTGCCGTTCTTTTTATTCTGTGTTTTATTTTACCCCCTCCTGCTTTCCCTGAAGCATCTCTTCATGTTCTTCTTCTCTACAGAGCATCAAAATGCACTTCATCCCGAGGGGTCTTTCCTTTTCCATTTCTTTTACTGTATTTCTTTTCACTTTTATCCCTTGTAGGAATTTCTCTTGACACAATTCAAACTCCCTATTCTGGTTCTCCCTCCACTGATTAGCATGATTTGCATAATAAGGCCCAAGAACTAGGGCAGGGGTTCTTATCCACAAGGTTCAGGATAGGACTGTGTTTCATCATAATTGATTTCTCTTAGAATTCTAGGCATTTTATTTTATGCATTTAGAAACACTATTCTGAGAAGTGTCCCATAAGTTTCTCCAGATTGCCGAAGAGGCCCATGGCACAAAACACATTTAAGAACCCTTGATACTAGGGAGAGGGAGAGGCAATTGAAAACAGCAGCCAATATTTTCATTCAAGTTTTTCTCCCTATTTTACTTGGAAGTACCTGCAGACATGTGGGGAGCAATGGGCAGTTTATGTGACCAAAACTTAGCATGACAACAGGAAACGATGGGACGAGAGACACTGATTTTCTATGCATACGGAAACAAAAATGAGACACAAAACAGCCACTATCCTGTGCATACAGGATGTCAAACATCCTCTCCATAAAAACATAAAAGACTCATTCCTTCTATTTCTTTCCATTCCCTCGTGGGTTATCCTGCTACTGTTCTCATTAGTTTTCCCAAAATTATCTATAGCCTGAACCTAGTGAAGAAATATTCAAACTTACTAAAATTTCTGATTTCAAAGCAGATTAGTTCCAAACCCAAATTAAACAGAAATCAACTGTCATAGTTCAAATATTTCACAGTAGTCATCCAACTATTTAATTCCTTTCCTGTCTCCCCATATTCCCTCCTCACCTCTTCTAATACCTTAACTAGAAATTTTCAAGGGAGTAGGTTTCTGAAAGACACTCCTGCCAGCTTTTAGTGCTGCAGAAAAATCAACCCACTCACCTGCCACCAGTTGTGAGACTGTTTTATATAGTGTTGCTAGGGCCATAATGGTTCAGAGAATATTTGAATATAGAATATATTATTTTTGACAGGTTCTTCTCCCAATTAAGGACCACACAAAACTCTTCATTCACAGTTAAAATTCCCAGCAGTGGTATCCCTTGTGTAGCTAGGGAGTTTTAAATCTTGAAAAAAAGAAAGGTCTAGATTTTCATGGGGATCTGGGAAGGAGTGCAGATCAACCCGCAGCTCATTCCTTTATTTTTTTAGGGACAGCACAGATTTCCAATTGCTGAATGTTAAGTCACCTTCTTCCATCCACTCCCTATCAGTGGCAAAACTGTCCCATAATACCCAAACTTTCACTTTTGTTAAAGCAGCAGAATCCCAATTATTCTCATAAACACAACACACAGGACAGACCAAACTACATTTTAACTTTTCACTTGAGGACAGATTGAATATGACAGCCCCTTTCGAGTCTTCATCTATGATGAAGCAATTGTGTAAAAGTACAGGGATAACATAAATAAATTTAAATAGATTCTCATGATCTCCTGGACAGTCGCTGATCAATGAGGACTAATTTTCTTTTGAAAGTTAGCTCCTCTGACAACTTCAAACTTTAGGAAGTAGTACTGACAATGATTCTACCAGCTGACATGTATTCTCTTGCCAATAGTATTAAAATTCAAAAAATTGATTGAGTGCTTAATATGTTTCAAATACTTTATACATATTAATCCACCTATTTTTTCCCAAAACTCTTTGAGTTAGATATTAAGATTATCTCCATTTTAAAGAGGTGAGAATTGAGAAAGTTGACTATTCCGGATCTGAGTCCAGGCAGTCTAGACCCAGAGCCCACTTGTAGTTTGTGCTGTTCCATACTGTCCCCAATCTAAAAAAGTGCCCCACTTAGATTCATGCTTCTGTGTTAAAATCATTAATCGTTTATGGAAAAGGAGTCTTGCATTTTCATTTTGCACTGGGCTCCACCAATTATGGAGCCAGTCCTACCCAAGCACTTAATCTTTATGCTGCCTTGGCCATATTTCACCACTTGAATCATAGAAACATCATCAAGCCCCACTCTCTCCTTAACCATTTCTGAGTTCTTATTTGTCCCTGCTGTGACTGAAATCTGGCTCTCACCAGAAGACACCACTCTGTAGCTCTGTTAAGTGACAGCATCTTCTTGGTCTGTTATCCATCATGGACCTCAGGAATCGAAAGGGATATTTTTGTACTCTATGCTTCTCATTGCCACTTTCAGAGCACTTCTTTCAGCCTCTTGTGAAATAATTGCTGCTTTCTTGAATACCAAACCATTTGACTAAGTTAGTCCACGACCCTCATCCTCATCTTAATTGCTATCCCTGTTAAACTTCCTCTTTAGTTTCCATTCATTTGCCTGGATCTTTGGAACTAGCCCAAAGCTTCATCAATAAATACCCTAGTGCCTTCAACATCCACACAGACAACCCATCCAATTATTACCTGATCTCTGGATTCCTTGACCTCTAAGTCCTGATATTGTTATAGAGGTACACTGAAAAAGCTACCCCTGGGAACTTGTCATTACCAGAAACTGAGCTACCTCTTAAATCATAAATTCATATATGTTACATTTTTGCCACTACCTCACTCTTTCCAGTTGAATTGTTGATTTACTCTTTCTTTTCTTTTTCTCTCTTTTTTTGGCTTTTATCTTTCTTAAAAAATTATTATTATTATACTTTAAGTTCTGGGATACATGTGCAGACTCTGCAGGTTTGTTACATAGGTATACACGTGCCATGGTGGTTTTCTGCACCCATCAACTCATCGTCTACATTAGGTATTTATTCTAATGCTATCCCTCCTGTAGTCCCCCAACCCCTGACAGGCCCCAGTGTGTGATAGTCCCATCCCTGTGTCCATATGTTCTTATTGTTCAACTCCTACTTATGAGTGAGAACATGCGGTGTTTGGTTAATTTTTCACCATGTTGGGGCCTCCCATCCTTTCACCCTCTGATTTTCCCTTCTGCTTAATCCTTTTTTCATCCTTGACATCTTTCCTTATTCACTTAAGATACCATAGGGTACATTTTCAAATGCTTACGTCAATACCCATATTCCATTGCATTTCTACCTTTTCATTGTATCTGTCTGCTAAAACTTCACCCTAAATTAATCCTAACCCATCCATCCCTGAGCCTGCATTTTAAAAAGTCAAGCGATAATAGCATAGACCTATACTAGACAGCTTTGAATCATTACATACTCATGATTACTAGTATCCAATAGGCTATCCACCCTTCCAGGCAATTTTCCAAGATTTTGCAGTGTATTTGCTCTTAGGTGGAGTTCCTTAACAACAATGCCTGAGACAAGGACTTTGAGTGAGTGATGTATGAGGGAGTGGTGGAAGTTGAATAGGCAAGAGCATGGGTTCCACTGAGTTCCAGCCTCAACATCAGTCCACAAGAGCTGGAACATATTGGCTCCACAGAATTAGACCACCTGAGGCAAGGGCAACAATACCTCTCATCCCCTCATGCATCAGTGGTCCATCCTTGTGCATAGGGAGGGAGCAATGTCCTAGGCATTTCTGGGCAAGGTGGCTACCTTCAGCCCAGTGTGATTCTTAGAGGAATGTAGCTGTGAGTTGTCCACAGTGAATCTTCATAACTGCTGGGTGATGGGATCTGAATGGGGCACCTACTACATTCATTACTACATTCACTCTCTTAATTTCTACTGTAATTATGTGAAAACTTTTCCATTTTCCTCCGACCCACTAAACTTCCACTTTCACACTAAACCCTACAACTATCTAAGTCATTTTCTTTGTTATCTGCTCTCCTAGCTCGATGGTGTTTCTCAACCTCAGAGGTCTTATTTCATTTTGTGTGTTTGTGTGTATAATATCCACGTTCTCAACCAAACTGCAAGCTCCATGAAAGCAAAGACAAAAACTTTTTGGCCATGAATATTATACCTCTTGGGCTTAGAACAACGGTACATGTAAATCACTTTACGAATGAATGGGGCTGGGCACAATGGCTCATACCTCTAATCCAGCACTTTGGGAGGCTGAGGAGAGAGGATCACTTGAGGCCAAAATTTCAATACCAGCCTGAGCAATACAGCAGGACCCATCTTTACAAAAAGTGTTTTCTAAAAAAGAATGAATGAGTCAATTTAAAAAGCTATCACTTCTATAGAAGCTACTATGTGCCGGGCCCTATTCTAAATGATTTCTGTGTATTAAATCATCCATCTCCACAGCTGTGAGCTAGGTACTGTTATTATCTCATACCACAAACAAGAAGTTCAAGAAGCTGCCCAAGTTCACATGACTAAGGAGATCTGTGTATTAATCCAAGCAGTGTGACTTTATAGTCTTTATTCTTATCTAGTACGCTATACTCTATTGTACTGCCTCTCAAATGAATGGTGGAATGAATAAAGGACAGATGAAATGGAGGGAGAGAAGAGAGGGAAATGGAGGAAGGGAGAAGGGAAGATAGAATTCAGCAGACTGCAGACACACACGCTATATGTGATGTAGACAGAAGCTTTTGAGTATCTCACAGAAAATGGCCTTTTGTTAAACCAGTCTCCTTAATTAGATGTCAACTATCACTCAATGCATAGCCACACTTCCCTGCTTCTAATTTGTTGACTCATTGTAGCAAGTTGTAAAGACCCAATATATGGATTTCCAATCCCAAATATTCAGAAAATTCAACCATGCTAACCCCATTGCAAGTAACCCACAATGTTAGTATATATATATATGTATATGTGTGTGTGTGTGTGTGTGTGTGTGTGTGTGTATTAGCAGATGCAGTTATGATATTGGGCCCTCCGACAGACCAACTGTATATACATCAATAACAAAACACTAAAAACACTAAAGGAAAAGTAGGAGTTTTACATAACGAATGCATCAATTTAAACAAAACCGGATACATAAGGCATCTCAAGAAGGGAAGGGAATAGGATACTAATCGTGCGAAACAATTTGATCTAGGAATCCAGATGGGAAATTCATAGTCACTGAGGTTTGGAAGGAAGCTTAAAGGTCATTCTGTTCACACCTCTCAGTGGCATCTGGCCCATTTAGCAGGTTTTATTATTTAAAAATTGTTTTTCTCCCCATAAAGAACCCAGTTAATGACTTTATTGTTATTTTTAAGGTTAAGAAAGCAAATCGAGAGCAGATGTATTTCATATCTTCTGGCTGCTTTAAAACTAAACTGGATTAAAGATTTGTTTCATCAGACACCCTGTTTGATAAATGATCCAACATGTCTAGTCATCATCAGAATGTAGGTTGAACCTCCATGTGTGTGAGAACATTTTTCTCAATTTATTATAATTCCTGCGATTTATGCACAACAGTGATGGAAATAGCCTGGTGTCGATTTCCAAGGCGCAGTGTGGGAGGCACTGTGTGTGCACAAATCCCGTTATTTGTTAATAGGATTTGTCCACATAGCCTCTGCCCAATCTGTCCAATGCTTTGAAATATTGCAGCTGCTTTTCATTTTCTGCAAAATCCGATTGGCAACAATGTCAACGCCACAGTTCAACCTACAAACAGAAGCACAACTCCAAGTAGGAATAAACAGTTGGCAAAACAGTCATTAATGTCACCACCAAGGATGCCATCTGGGGAATTTCGTTACCATGCTAAGGCCAGCTCTAAAGTAAGGTATTTCATATTCAACTGAATATGGCTTTTCAACATTGGTGACTCCACATAATGGTTCTTAACTGGGGGCAATTTTGGTACCCATAAAACGTTTGGCAATGTCTGGAGACATTTTTAATTGTTATTGCTAAAGGGGCCTGCCTATCAAGTGGGTGGAGACCAGGGATAATGCTAAACATTTTACAATGCACCAGCAAGCCCCCCAAACAAAGAATTACCCAGTACAAAATTTTGATCGTGCTGAGGTTACTCTCCTGCTTGCTCCAAGGCATTTCAAACCAAACTAACATAGCCATAAATGACAGTTGTTCTTCTTTATCACCATTTAGGATACAGACTACAATGACCGTTGGGGAACAAGTAGCTTAAATGCATGGGATCTAATTCAGTATTATATTTCTGTGTTTGTGACATTTATGGATACATTTTTTGCTACGTATTTTAACCAGTATAAAAAGAAGTAGCAACAGTAAGGAGGATAGCAAATGCAGATTCTTGGAAATGTTACTGTCACAGGGACTCTCCTAGTATAACATTTCCAACCCCTATTCTCTAAAACATCAGTTCAGCAAGATGGATGAGAATCCCGTGGCTAAAGGATTACAGGTCAAATGTCTTGGTGAAAAGCTGACGTGAACTAACTGAAATCTGTCTGGGTCCTGTAGGACTATCTCAGCAACTTAAAATGCTCACAGTCACCATAGCTCTCCAAGAGATGACTATTGTAAAACCAATAAAACATTTTCAAACTTACTGGACCATAAATTGTTTTACTTCTGTAACATGTGTTAATATTGCTTTAAACAAATGATCTACTACAGTCAGCATGTTCGTCGGTAAAGTATGGTGCAAAAGCTGGAGTTATTTGCCCAGAATTATTCACCAAGTAGGACAAAGCAAGTACCACAACAAAGACCACTTATTGTTGTCTATTCTTCCATTATACAATGCTTCTTTTTACAGCTATAGTTTTAAAATGATGACATAATCACATTGTTAAATCATGGTATATAGTGCTTGGAATAAAACATTACTTTGGACAGAGCATTTTAAAATCTAGTATCGTGTTTACTCTTCACAATTCATGTGGGATTATTTTTCCCTCCACTACTCCACTTTTTCCTCCTATTTATTATCATCTTCCGTATTATCATCACTACCACCATATCTTGACTGTAAACTTAACCATTAGAATTTACCATGAGTCTAGGTCTTTTGTTACCCCAGTGCTGAAAACAATCTGTGGCATATTGGGGTCACTCCATGTATGTTCAATTCATGGAAACCCCATTTTGTAGGTAAAGGATATGAAACCTAATCTGAAGGTAGAAGTACACAATTTTAAAAGCACCTACTATGCTAGTTATTTTTTCATATATTATTTCATGGAATTAGTGAGATGTAATAGCAACACCAAAAGATAAAACTGGCAAAATAGCAAAAATAATACACTTTTTTAGGAAAGTATCTAACAAAAACTACAGAATAAATGAAGGAAAATTGCAGTAATCTTTTTATTCTTGTTTTCTGCACTATAAGACAGAGAGCTTGTGGACACTGGCTGGTCTTGCTTAAGACTTAAGCTTATTGATTCACATTTATTTGGTTTTATGCAAAAGGCCAGTGATATTGCTGGGTAAAATTTCTCAGTGGAGCTACAAGAAGAGACACAATGGTGAGCAATGAACTTTTCACAACCAGTCCGCCAAACTAGCCAGAATTAAACACATCAGTAGCTCCACTTCAATTTTATGTTTATTTTTTATGATTACGATGTCTAGTCAACTTGATGTTTAACTCATAACTCTCAAAAATAAAACTGGAAAGAACTAACTGGAAGAATGAAGCAATGAAAGACCATCTCTAATAACTAATTTTTTAAAAAAATTTTTTATTTTGTTTGAGACAGAGTCCCGCTTTTGTTGCCCAGGCTGGAGTGTAGTGAGGCAGTTTCAGCTCACTGCAACCTCTGCCTCCTGGGTTCAAGTGATTTTCCTGCTTCAGCATCCCAAGTAGCTGGGACAACAGGCATGTATCACTGCTCTTGGCTAATTTTTGTATTTTTAATAGAGATGAGGTTTCACCATGTTGGCCAGGCTGGTCTAGAATTCCCGGACTCAAGTGATCTGCCTGGCTCAGCCTCCCAAAGTGCTGGGCTTACAGGTGTGAGGCACCATGCTCTGCCTCTAATAATTAATTGCTAAATATGTTTCGTTATCTAGTAGGTTAGCTTACTGAGGATCTCTGTCAGTTCTTCTCCACCCATCTACTCATCTGGAGTCTGAAAATAGTAAAAATAAGCTAGGAATTTATCAGATAATTATTTTATAGAAGAGTTTCTTATTAGTGAGGAATACTTAACATTAGGAAATGCTATTAACTTAAATATAGGCAAACTTAAAAGGGTATTACAGCTGAAAGCAGATAAAATTAGCATTGATTAGCTAAGTTCTAGATCTGGAAATAATGTTTTTAATGTCCAGCCATTGTCAAGTGTTTACGAAGATCTTAAATTACCTTGAAGCCCATGGCAAAGCAAGCTGAAAGATTCCCACTAATACACGAGTTCACTGACAAGTTCATTTGCCCATCATTTATTCAAACACCATTGTGTACCAATGACATAGAAAACGCCAGGCTCAGTGCTGCTGAGGGTAGAAGATACAGATTCTACTCTTGAAGGGGTCATGTACTGATCAGGAGGATTGGAAACACTTTTAAAGGTAAATTCATGTAGCTGTGAACAAAATTGGATAGCAAGGATGGTCATTACTTCATTGTTTGTAAAAATAAGAATTTGGAGGAAACATAAATGTTTATTAAGAGAGAAATGGCTAAAGTAACATGAATTATTCACAATACGGAATAGCATAGCAGCAGTAAACAAATCAAAAACAGCCCCAGTAGCCAGAATTTGAATGAACAAAGCAAATTGCTGAACCAGTATGACCATATAAATATTATATATTTATGGACATGTAACATGTATAGAGATTTTTAGGGAAAAGGCCTGGAAATATGTAAATGAAATGAAAACAGTGGTTTCCACTCATCAAAATACTGGAACTATGGAAATAATCATAACAATCTATAATTTTACCTATAATGTTCCAGTTTAAGATGATAATACATTAATATATTATTTATCAAATACGTGTACATATAGAGCTATAAATATAGATATATATTAACATGAATAACAGGGAGGAACACATAAAAGGATAAAGAATTTTAAATAGATAAAATTGTTTCTTCTCAGGGGAATTACTCAATATTTTGCATAGGAGAAGCCATTCCTTATTCATTTGAAAAATCCTGAATACGGCCATGCGCGGTGGCTCACTCCTGTAATCCCAGCACTTTGGGAGGGTGAGCAGGCAGACCACGAGGTCAGGAGTTCGAGACCAGCCTGTCCAACATGGTGAAACCCTGTCTCCACTAAAATACAAAAATTAGCCGGGCATGGTGACGTGCCCCTGTAATCCCAGCTACTCAGGAGGCTGAGGCAGGAGAATTGCTTGAACTCAGGAGATGGAGGTTGCAGTGAGCCGAGATCATGCCACTGCACCACTCGAGCCTGGGCTGCAGAGCAAGATTCCATCTCAAAAAAAAAAAAAAGAACACAAAAATAGAAGAGGGAAATATACAATTAACTACAAAGACACTGTAGCACACAAAAATTACAAAAATTAAAATTATAGCCAAAATTTGGGGGGCAGTGAGAGATGAGTAAATGGACCACAGGTAAAACAGTTTCATTTTTCGGACAATGAAACTATGCTGTATGCATCATAATGGCAGATAAATAACATTATGTATTTCAGAAAATTCTTAGAACTATACAACTTTGAATCTTAACATAACCTATGAACTTTTGATAGTAATAGTTTATCAATATCGGTTCATCAGTTGTAACAAATGTGCCACACTAATGCAAGATATTAATAATAGGGAAAATTGCATGTATGTGAAAGGATAGGGAGTACATGGGAACTCTCTGTACTTTGATTTTTCTGTAAACCCAAAACTTCTCTAAGAAATAAAACCTATTTTAATTTAAAAAAATGCAATAACTGAAGAATGCATAAAGACAATAAAACCATAAATAAAAGAATAATTGATGCTTCTAGAGAAAGAGTAAGGCAGTGGTTATATTATATCTATGACATAAGTTAATCCATAGAGACTTCTGTCATGCTTGGTACACAAAAGTATTCAATGTTGTTACTAATGTTGGATCTATCTGTCTATCTATTTATCTATCTATCCATCTTTCTTCGTTCTATTTATAATATTTTTATAAGTCTTAAAAAAGAAATAGAGTTATGTGAGGAAGGCAAAGTGTGGAAAAATATTCCAAACAGAGAGAACAGCTAGTTCGATGACACAGACAGATGGGAAAGAGCCCTTTCAGGGACTGGACTCGAATGTGAGGTGGCTGGCCTGCAGACACATGTCAAGCCTACTGGAGAGGAAACCAGAACCTGAAGCTAGGATTGAGCTTTAAGAGCCTTGAATCCCTTGCCACAGTATTTGGATATAGGTTGTGGGAATCATGGTGTTTTGAATGTGACCTACTTACTTCTGTGCTTTAGGGAGCTGGATGGGAATGAGAAGAGATTCAAGAAGTGCTGATGAGGGAACAGTGAGAGTGTATCAAGAGTTATGGTTTGGGAATTAAAATGAGTAGGTTCAAGTTCTAGTTCTGACACTTTCTAGCTCTGTATGTAAACCCAGGGAACATGTCTTAACTGTTTTCAACCCCAACTTCTTCATGAATAATGATAAATATAATGATAATATGCTCTAACATGTTTGTTGGTGGTATTAAACTAGAAAATATATACTCAAATGCCTCATACTGAACCTTACACATGGTAAGTGCTCTGGAAACTAAAGAGTCTTTGTTACAACACTTATACAAGTGTTGTGTTAGAGACCTAAGTATACATACGGGATAATAGATAATGATGTTTTTGGGGAAATTAGCAGGACAATAGGGAAAGAGAAGGTATGACGATTGACCCATTCTGAGTTCCTGGAAGAATGGTGATATTAGTGACATATATAGGAAACAAAGGGAGGCAAGACATTTGAGCAAAGAGGAGTTTGACCACAGACATAAGGCTTCAAGATATTCATCCAAAACTCAAATGGAACTACAGAGTAGTAAGCAATGTCAGAAAAAAAGACTTTGGAAGTTAGGAATAGGGAGTGATGTGTGAAACTGAGACATGTGAAACTGACTCACATAGAAGTGGGTGGCGTAGATGCAGGGAGAACAGGCAGGGTAACACCTATGAGGGAGGTAGAGGGCTATGGAGGAGCAAAGTAGAAACTACTCACAACCTGTAGCCAGCCAGAGCAGGAGGATAAGGAGGGGGTTCATGAAGGGGCTGAAGAGTTCTGTCTGGAACACAGCATGTTTCCCCTCCTCTATGTCTTCATGCTTCATCTCATTCAGGGCCTCTGCACACAAGCCTTAAAGCACCACATGCAACCTCGCACAAATATCATAATTAGGACTCATAGTTTTCTGAAAAATAATATCTAACTGTTCTTTAAATTTTAGGATTTCCTTTTAGTAAGGTTGAAAGAAAAATGAAAGATCATTGCATGATTTCTGAATTACTGCACCAAATCCATTACACAGAAATTTACACACACACATACACACAGTACAGTTTCTAAACAATCATTTAAAAATATTTTGCAGTGGAAATTTACCTAGTTAAAAATCCATTATTCTTATGACTAGGCTGCATGCTGTAGCTCATGCCTGTAATCCCAGCACTTTGGGAGGCCAAGATAGGAGGATCGCTTGATGTCAGGAATTTGAAACCAGCCTGGTCAACATAGTTGACCCCATCTCAAAAAGAAAGAAAGGAAGGAAGGAAGGAAGGAAGGAAGGAAGGAAGGAAGGAAGGAAG